>NC_139948.1:5942043-5969543 GCF_963454915.1 Gymnoscopelus microlampas
TATTTTTCTGTCCTCAAAAAGACTAGAGGCGTCATTTCATGAAAAACATATAAAACCAGAGGGCAAAAAAGTGACCCTTAACCCCATTTCAAATGACCAAAGTATTGCAGATTGACATGTGTTGTGAGCTTGTAGATCTGCTATTTTTGTATGACCTGCTCAAAATAAGGAAGTCAATTTTGCGAGCAACACTGAGAGGTGGAGGAAATACGAATGAAAGACCAGAATTTAGAGGTTAAAATGCCAAAGCTAAGGCGGTGGCAATCGCCATCCCCTGGAAACCCCAAAAGACGCCGCTGACGAGTCAAACCAGAGGTGATGTCGGCGTGCTCCATTAAAAACGCACTCCAAATTGAAAAGACCTCCTCACTCACCGAAGATTGTTATCGATCACCGAGATAAATACCATCTGTCTCGAAAAACTGAAACCTCAATAAAGTGAACGCATGATCGGGGGGAATCTTCCCCGCATGTAAATCAATCCCGCACGCTCACGCTAAAGGTCCTCAGACTATAAATGAGACTTTTTGATATTCAACAGGCGTGGGAAAATGCCAACGTTAATGTTCATTTGTCGGAGAACAGAGGTGATTGTCATGTTAATTTTGATCTTGTTTTCTTTTGTGTGTGCCGGTTATGATAAGGGGGGGGGCATGCAGGGAAAGTCAGCGTGAAATTCCGTGGACCACTGTGACAAGCGACAAGCACATGTACATGAATGAGTGTCACTGTCACTATTGTGACCCTAGTGCCACGAGGCCTCTGCAACCCACCCAACTGCTGAGGGAGAGAGAGAGAGAGAGAGAGAGAGAGAGAGAGAGAGAGAGAGAGAGAGAGAGAGAGAGAGAGAGAGAGAGAGAGAGAGAGAGAGAGAGAGAGAGAGAGAGAGAGAGAGAGAGAGAGGCCATGAGACAGACAGACAGACAGACAGACAGACAGACAGACAGACGTCGCAACGACAGACAGATGAAGACACAGAGACAGACAGATGAAGACAGAGACATACAGTAGATAGCAAGAGGGGGATGAGAGGAAGGGGGGAGAGGAAGGGAATGTAATTGAATTAGGAGGGGGGTCAGAAAGGGGAAGAAATGGAGACAGTGACACGCACGCACGCACGCACGCACGCACGCACGCACGCACACACACACACACACACACACACACACACACACACACACACACACACACACACACACACACTCAGTGACACAGTGAGCAAAATGGAATGCTATTTAGCTCTAAACAGAGAATACACAGTGGCAGAATACCTGAAAACCTTTACTGATCCAAATACAAGGAAAATGTACACACTCAGTGAACACAGTCTTACGATCGAGAAAGAGTGAGTGAGTTAAGTTGGGGAACATAGAAGAATAGCTTATCTTGGCAGTGTTGGCGCATGCTATCTAAGAACAAAAACCCAAACGCACTGACAACCTCCCTCTCCCTCACGGGGATGCACACACATGTACAGTACATGTCTATAGTACTAAACGGAGACCATCATCCTATATACTCTCCAAGAGGGGACCACAAAACTCAGTGCTGCAGAAAATGTTGTTCTTGTGAACGTGTTTTCATTGTTCAAAATAATATTAAACTACCTTTTTTAATGTTTCTTTATTTCCATTACAAAGTGGGGCCAGGCACAGACCTATCTTTGTGCCTGGCCCCGCACTTTCAAATGATGTTCCAGACAGACAAAGTCATTCACACACGTCTGCGATGATCCCATTGTTAATCATTTCTTAACAGATCGTATATCTGCCATATTATCTTTCTTCGAAAATGCTCTATTCTCTCAAAACATTCACAGCAATAAAGTTGTGCTTGAAAAAGCAAGGTCTTACGCACACCTGATTAGCTCAGAGACGAGTGCGTAGGCAGGGATAAGACGTCTAGAATACAATAATAAAGTTGTGCTGAAATCAACTGAAACTTTAGTCTGGCTATACAGGCAGGCATACCGGTGAATTGTGTGGTGTCTGTGTGTGTGTGCACATGTCCATGCCTGTGCATGTGGGGGTTGAGGTTTTACATCCACTGTCAAATCCTGTGTTGAGTTTTACATCAAATTGACAAATAAAAACGTTTAGTTACATTTGAGACCAAACGGACCCGTACAGATGGAGCCAAATTGGACCCTGGACCTGGTCCGTTTGGTTTAATCTGTACACAGTGGTGGAAAAAGTACTCCCATATTTGACTTAAGTAAAAGTATCAATACTGCATTTTAGAAATACTCTGTTACAAGTAAAAGTCTGGAATTAAAAATGTACTTGAGTAAAAGTACAAAAGTATTGGTATCAAAATGTACTTAAAGTACCAAAAGTAAAAGTACCAAAATGTTTGAAAATAGCAGGTCTACAAGTTCAAAACGCGTTGCGATGCGACGCGTTGTGAGCTTGTAGATCGTCTATTTTCAAATAGCCTAAGTATAAAATAGGGCTACAGTGGTCAATGTATGTTTTACAATATAATAATTATTGATTATTGCAAAGTAACTAGTAACTAAAGTTTTCAAATATTGTAGTCGAGTAGAAGTACAATATTTGCCCCTGAGATGTTGTGGGGGTAAGTAAAAAATACAGAAAATTGAACATACTCCAGTAAAGTAAAAATACCACATCATCGTACTTAAGTACAGTACTTGAGTACACATACTTAGTTACTTCACACCACTGTCTGCACACAATCGGAGTTAAATTAACACCCAATGTTTTACAGCGTGGGCGGAGCTCCTTTGAAGTGAAAATGGCGGAGTGCACACCCCCCCACCCCCCCATGCCACTATAAAGCCCAGAGTTTCATCTAATCAGGGGGCTAATTCCAGTTATGGAGATTGGAGAGATAACTCTTTGATTCATCACGAGTCCATCTACCCCGATCGGTTAATCACTGTCGTGCTCGAGATCTGTCTCTCTTTTTTCTAAGTCATCCTTTTGTTTCCACACTCCCTCTGGCGCTCACAGGAGAGAGAGAGAGAGAGAGAGAGAGAGAGAGAGAGAGAGAGAGAGAGAGAGAGAGAGAGAGAGAGAGAGAGAGAGAGAGAGAGAGAGAGAGAGAGAGAGAGAGAGAAGATATTAACAATATTAATGACCCGTGATCCTCGTCTCCTTAATGAGAAGGGTTATTAACTGCGATTATCCGTGATGAGACGGTGGTAATTCTGGGTAAAGCTTGGGAAAACTTGTACAATCTCTTGTCTGCTGATTCGCTCCTCTGATGTTTAAGACAGGAGAGGGAGAGCAAGAGAGAGAGAGAGAGAGAGAGAGAGAGAGAGAGAGAGAGAGAGAGAGAGAGAGAGAGAGAGAGAGAGAGAGGTGAACCAACGCATGCTGACGCAGGGAGGGGGCGTAGAGTTAAAAAGAAAATCCTTTATTGAATTACTAAAGGGTACAACAATTCAGCGAAAGTAGTACACCTACGAACACAGTTGAGCAAAATAACGTGAAAAACCAGAGAGTGACAAAATACTAAACATTCAAACCAGAGATTTTCTGTGATGGTGTTATTGTGTATTCTGTCCCCCCACCATACACAAAACCACTCCGTGGCCTTGTGGTCAGAGTGTCCGCCCTGAGATTGTGCGGTCGGGGTTCAATAGGCTCTATTCACAGCAGCCATATTATGAAGACATTCACAGGTGTTACCAATGATACTAATGAAGGCTCTGTTCCATTATGGTCAAACAGAGTCAGGGTGCTGATATTGTGCATGTTGGCTCACTGGAAACACCAGTGGGTCTACAGTTGGGGTCCAGGGACCCTCATGGGCTTCCAAATGGCCCCTTACAGGTGTGTAACTCTCAGAGTTATGGGGGTCGTGGAAACCACTGTGCTGCACTAAATGGAACAGAGCCTTCATTAGTATCATTGGTAACACTTGTGAATGTCTTCATAATATGGCTGCTGTGAATAGAGCCTATTCCCTGGCCCGGGTACTACCAAAGACTATAAGGGCCTCATTGACCAATGCCTCCCTGATTTGCACACAGCACTCCGAGAGAAAGACCAGCCTAGAGCAGTGGGTTTTCAACCCTTCTCATGTCAAGGACCTCCAAATTGACACTTATTAGCCTGCGGACCCCCATTTGAAAAGATATACCAGGGACCCCATAAGAGAAGGTTTTTTACGTCTCTCTAGCAGTGATTCTCAAACATTATAATTTCAAGGACCCCCCCAGTTTGACATGCATTAGGCTACGGACCCCCATTTAATGGCATTTCTATCTCTGGGACCCCAATTTATAATTGTAAAATCAATGTTAGTTTAACTCTGAGGGTGTACAAATGGAACCAAATGGACCCTATCGGGCCCATTTGGTTCCATTTGTACACTCTCTGAGTTACATACACGGAACACATAAGACCCTTATGACAACGGTCCATTTGGTTCCTACGGTCCATTTGGTTCCTAAGTATTTATCATTTAACTGGGGACCCCCTGGAACCCCCTCAAGGACCACTGGTTGAGAACCACTGGCCTAGAGGAACCTGAGCATGAACTCAGATGCTCACAGCAGGAGGGGAAAGAAGGGAAGTAGGAAGGAGGAGTCGTTGGCAAGCTTCATCTTGAGGAAAGCCGTCTCCATGGTCCCCATAATGCAACGTTTTCACATGGTTAGATCTCACGTATACGTTTCCTTTTTGTCTTATCCCCTGCCCACCCACCCACCCACTGTGAACGCTTACACTACCATCTCAGCAGGTGATAGTTAGAAAAAAAGAAAAGAAAGCGATAGAGGGGCTTCCAAAACCCGGAGGGTGATTTTCATCCCCTTTATTTTCTCTTTTAGTCAGGCTGACGACACACACGTGCGCGCGCACACACACACGCACGCACGCACGCACGCACGCAGCACGCACGCACGCACGCACGCACGCACGCACGCACGCACGCACGCACGCACGCACGCACGCACGCACGCACGCACGCACACACACACACACACACACACACACACACACACACACACACACACACACACACACACACACACACACACACTGCACAGCACAGTCACCCATCTGCCAGTTGACATTGCTGAATGACTATTTAAACGCCTACACTCCCTCTGCCAAGATCCCTGATACAGCATTCCTTCATCTGCTGCTGCCTTCCAATTATGGGAAAGTTGGAGAGAGAGAGAGACAGAGAACCCCCACCCACCGAGCGCGCGCGCACGCACACACACACACACGCGCACATACACACACACACACGCACACGCGCACACACGCACACACACACACACACACACACACACACACACACACACACACACACACACACACACACACACACACACACACACACACACACACACACACACACACACACACACACACTCGCACGCACACACACGCACACACACACACACACACAATAGTGTCAACATCAATACGGACCTCTATAGTTTAGATCTTAACATCGTTGGATAAGTCGGGATCACTTAATGTTAATCTGTCAATGTTAACATTAAAGGATCTCCAGTCCGAGCTGAATGGATCACTTTTCTCTGGGATCATTCGCTGAATGGATCGCTTTTCTTTGGGATCGGTTGGATCCACGGAAGCAAAATAATGAATATCATGCAGTCCTGGGTATGGGAAGGTAAAGTCAACGTTTACATCCAGGATAAAAAAAGAAAAAGAGTTACTACAGGGGGGCCACCAAATCTTTGTGTGAGAGGAACCACTTGAACCCTAGCACCCCATCTCTGAGGGGAACTTTTGCCGAAAATAGCCCACATCTAAAGCTCACAACGCCTCATGCGTAAGCTCAAGTAACTCAAGTAAATACTAAGTATTCAAAAGTACATTTTCAGAAATTGGCATATATATATATTTGAAATAGGGCTTAAGTAGTAAATAACAAATACATATATTTTTATATTATATATACGTTTTGGTCCCGAGAGTCTCTTACTAAAAATGCAGTGGAGTCAAAACTGTAGTGGAGTGAAAGTCATCAGCTTACAAAACAAAACAAAACAAATTCTCCAGAAATGTACTCAAGTAAATGTACTTTAGCTATATACAGTCCGCCACTGGCCCTTTGGCATGCTTTTCTGTTTGTTTTGGTATTTTTCCGTCAGACTGAAGCGGGGTTGAATCCAGAATGACTCAACAACATGACAATACACTTTCTCTCTCTCTCTCCTCTCTCTCTCTCTCTCTCTCTCTCTCTCTCTCTCTCTCTCTCGCTCTCTCTGTGGTGAATCATTGATGCACTCTAAGACTGTTTCATTGTAAGACAGGGTCAGCCAGCAGACAGATAACAGCGCTGCATTATGTATGTCTGTCCCCCCCTCCCCCCACCAACCCCCCTCCTAGACAGTGGGAGAGAGAGGAGACCGCCGAGGAGGAGGGGTGTGTGAGGAGGGATGACGAGTTTTTTTTGTCTCTCCCCGGGGACAAAACTAGAGCGCGAGAGAGAGAGAGAGAGAGAGAGAGGAGAGAGAGAGAGAGAGAGAGAGAGAGAGAGAGAGAGAGAGAGAGACGTAAGGGTAGTGGAGTGTACCTGTGTGTGTGTGTGTGTGTGTGTGTGTGTGTGTGTGTGTGTGTGTGCGCGCGCGCGCGCGCGTGTGTGTGCACGCGCGCGTGAGCGAGCGAGTGTGTGCGTGGACACTCTAGACATTTTACCTCTTTAGTTTCGCTAACTCCTCGGGCGACCGCTGCCAACATCGTGCGTGTTCTGTTTTAAATGGGAGACCTGACGGGTTTCCATTCTCGCTCCTCTGTGCACATTCACTATACAATAAAAAAAAAAACTCTCCCATCTCTGAGAGCGTACAAATTAACCACTTACACCCTCTGGTCTTTGAGACTCCTTTTACAACTTTTTTCCCTACTGAATCTGTTCGCCAAAGATCTATCTACAAGTTCACATAGGTATTATGTTCTCCTCCCGGAATATGGACGTTGGGGTTAAACCAAATGGACTCTTTCGTGTTCTCTTTATTTCATTACTTTGGTATTTTCTCTGTTATCATCATGTGGGTGTATTGTATCGCTGCACAGTCTTGCGGAACATGCCAAACCACATTTGTTTTTGCTGCTCTACCTTCACGGCAGAGACTAGACACATTGTTGAGAGAATCACCATCCCCCTTCTGGTAACAATCTGATCGACAAACTTTTTTAAATGTATTTAAAAATATATATATTTAAAAGTAAAACATAAAATAAATTCCGTCTCACCTCGCCAAAAATAGCTGATCTACAAGCTCACAACGCAACGCGGTGTGAGCTTGTAGATCGTCTATTTTTGGCCCGAAATTCAACGTACGTTCAATGTAGATTCACCGTACACTTCAACGTACGTTCTTGCAACAAAAAAGAAGCTTTCCGCTGAAACTCGAGTCACCCACGCCTGGCCGCCACTCATCCTATCATCTGTAAATTGTGGCGCGTCGCAGAAAAACCCCGCCCCCCCACCCTAACCCCCCCCCCCCGCTGCTGTTTCAAGCTAATAATCCCATTCTGAGATTCCAGTACACCTTTCAAAGGGGACAAATTGGATTGTTTGCATTGGTGACCTGTGGAGCCGGGGCTGGGGGTATAGTGTTTGCAGAGGGAGCAAACAGCCCCGCGGCCCTTTATTAGATTCAATCAGTCTTTCATAAACAAAACCTTACTTTTCTGAAAAGAGAGAGAGAAAGAAACGAGAGAGAGAGAGAGAGAGAGAGAGAGAGAAGAGAGAGAAATCTACTTAGTGTGGGCGAGCGGGCACTTCCTGGATACACTTGATTTATTCCCTCCAATTAAGGGTTGGCACCTGGTTTACACTCTGTCAGCCACGCAATCCACAGGAATTGATGTCAGAGCTGTGTGCGCGCGTGCATGTGCGTGTGTGTGCGTGTGTGCGCGTGTGCCCGCGTGTGCCCGCGTGTGTGTGTGTGTGTGTGTGTGTGTGTGTGTGTGTGTGTGCACACATGTGTGGGCTGTGGTGGGGGATTTAGAGCATGTCTTACTACTCCACAATTTCACTGTGATCAATTTATCAATGGGCCCACCACTCTCACTCTCTCTCTCTCTCTCTCTCTCTCTCTCTCTCTCTCTCTCTCTCTCGGACATGGGAAGCACCTTCACAGGTTGGTTGTCACAGAGAGATATCTTAGCTGTCTGGCAGGAACCTTGTAACTGCATGTGTCTCACAAAAGTCATGAAAATATCAGATCTACAAGCTCAGAGATTGGCTGTTTAGTTTCACAATTTCATTTATAAAACATGCAGGCCTACAGTAGTAATAGAAAAAGGAGCATGATCTCCGCCCGACAGTTACGATATGCAACAATAAGCAGGCTTACACGAGCAACATGAGCATTCACACATACTTATACAATCGGTGTGTAGGCTATACAGTACACACACACACACACACACACACACACACACACACACACACACACACACACACACACACACACACACACACACACACACACACACACACACACCCGCGCGCGCGCGCGCACACACACAGACACACACGCACACACACGCACACAAACACTCAAGTGCAAGGAGACATGCATAAATAAACATATGGGAAACACACCCACACACTAAAACGAATATGGAAAACACACACACACACACACACACACACACACACACACACACACACACACACACACACACACACACACACACACACACACACACACACACACACACACACACACACACACACACACACACACACACACACACACACACACACACACACACACACATCGAACCTCGAACGCATATTACTCTGATGTGTCTGCATCTCCATATGTGCACTTATATATACGTGCAGACACGGGCGTGCATGCGCGGGCACACACACACACACACACACGTGAACGCGCACTCCTACAAACGCTTGGATCGCCGCCAGAATACCAATGCGCCGCGCCGAATACAAATGGCGTCGTCGCACGCCCCCACGCGCGCAAAACCGGCTCAGATACGAATCCAGGAAATGCATCACGACCCGGTGACAGCACTGCGAGGGATGCACCCCCCTCACCCCCCCCCACCCCCACGGAATACCAAACCCTGCCACGAAAAAAATGGAGAGAGAGAGAGAGAGAGAGAGAGAGAGAGAGAGAGAGAGCGAGAGAGAATCATGGTATATAAATAAGAAAGCAAGAGAAGTGTGGAGGGATAGGGGAAGGGAGAGAGAGAGCTGTGTGTGAGTGTGTGTGTGTGTGTGTGTGTGTGTGTGTGTGTGTGTGTGTGTGTGTGTGTGTGTGTGTGTGTGTGTGTGTGTGTGTGTGTATGTGTGTGTGTGCGTGTGTGTGTCTCTGCGGGCGTGCACGTGCGGGTGAGGCCCAGGGAGACACAACACAGTAAATTAAAATACAATTTCCTTGGGTGACATGCCCATTCTGTTGGAGGCCTGACTCTAATTATTCTAAGCACTTTGAAGGATGGATTTCCAGCGCATTAATCCACACATCCCGCCCGCCCCCGTACCACAGTCAATGCACATTTAACTACCCAACTACGCCCTGGAACTCTCTCCCTAAAAGCTCGCCATGCACGCCGCACACGCACGCTCACTTCGCACAGTGGCGGAGCGAGGTGCACGTTTGACTTACCACCCCTTCTCTCCCTCTCTCTCTCTCTCTCTCTCTCTGTTCCGGTTCTCCTCAGTGGCTGGAGCAATTGATCTGAAATTGCACACAGCCATTCACCTTAATCATATGCACGGAAATGCGAAGCCCGTTTTTCGATTTCCCCAACTGCCAGCTGTTTATTCGCGTTTTTATGTAAAAAGAATGTCGCCATGGTTATGGCTGCCCAGCTGTGGGATGGGATGGCCCCGCGAGCTATGGGATGAAGGGCTCCCGGGTTGCCAGATAATATGCGCATATCCCCCCACGGATGCGTCGACCGGGTATGGACTACTAATTATAATTTAACATTTAACACATTAACATTTGTAAAAAAGAAAAATTATACAAATTTGGTAAAATAAACTAGGACTCAACTCTCTCTCATAGTCATAGTCATAGTCTCAAATCTCATAGTGTAAGTTTCCCTTTTCATTTACATGTACACCAGCCAAACCCGCCACACACACACACGCACCCACCCACACACACACACACACACGCACACACACACGCACCCACGCACCCACACACACACACACACACACACACACACACACACACACACACACACACACACACGCACGCCATCAACGAGATCCAAATACAAATACCATCACGTCAGATAGGTATTTGAAGCCTCAGCGCTCAAAACAACCGTCTGTGATGAATTCTCATTAGAGAAATGCATGTGGGAACGCTCTCTTGTTGTTCCTCTGGGCGGCGGCAGGGGGGGGGGGGCGGCGAGGGGGGAGGGGGGTCCTACTCCTATTGCTCATTTGAAGCGAGGGGCGTGGATCGATCAATCACCACGAGACCATCAATCAATCAATGGGCCTATCGATATCCCCTGGATGGGACTCCTCCCCTGCCAGGGGGGGGGGGGGGCATCTTCACTAAGAATATGTCAGGCAAATGGGCTTTTAACATAATAGCTCTGTACGCGCCAGCTGAGTGCAAGATGGATGCCACCATACTGTACGTATATACACTGTACAGTGTACAATACATGTTGACATCAAACAAAATGCTGATACGGAGCAGCGGTGGAAGACAGATTTATTTTTTTACCGAAGTAAAAGTAGCAATAGCACAAGATTAAGAATACTCTGTTGCGAGTGAAAGTATTGTGTTCAAAAATTCACTCGAGTAAAAGTATTGGCATCAAAATGCAGGAGGAAAAAAACACTACAGATCTACAAGCTACAGTCTGGCTATTTTAGAATAGCCAAACATAAAATAGGGCTTAAGTGGTTAATGTGTGTTCTGTGATAATAATCAAAATCTGCAAACTAGCCTAACTAGTAACTACAGCTGCAAAAATCGCTAGAGCTATACCGCAAACATAATGCAGAATTATTTTCTATATCGACACTGCAGTTTGTTAAAAACAAAAAGTATAAAGTGTTTTAAGAAAATGTACCACCGACTGTATGGAAGCAAGAAGATGGCTTTTCTTTTCCTGTTCGTGGTGAACTGGGGCAGCCATAGCCTGCAGGAGCATGAGATATACCTACAACTTGCTGGTTGCCAGTTCAATTCCCTTGGGGAATTCTGGGAACCAGAAGGTGAATTACCTCTGCCCCCCCCCCTGTCTTAATACCTACCATCCAACTGCCCTAGAGCAAGGCATGTGATCCCCCCCCCCCCCCCCCCCCCCCTGAAACCCCCCGCTGAGCTTGGTCCTTGTCCAAGAACGAGAGAATTGAGGTTGCACAGAGCACCTCCGTGGCCATTACAGCGTGTGCGTGTGCGTGTGTGTGTGTGTATAGCGGGGTGTTGCTGAATGAACGTGCGCACTCAGCAAACGCGGCTCGAGTAAAAAAAGAAAGAAAAGGGGATGAATGAGTAAACAAGCAACTGAACACACATGAATAAATGAAACCGCCAACATGTTTATTCAGGGACGGGGTGGCTCGGAGATCAGTACCGACGACGCCGTTTGCAGTTGAGAAGTTTGTTCCTACAACTACCATATACATATATTTTTTTCAAATACAATATTTAATTTAACTGATTGGCTTTCAGGGGGGAAAAAAAACTAAAACCTACAGTGGGTGAAAAGGGGGATAAGCCTGGGTCTGTGGGACATGCATTTCCCCACCCAACATAAATGTCGGCTGGAAGTTTTTGAATGAATGCGGGAGATGAAATTCTCACCTAGGAATGCATATATCAGCCTTTACAATGCCTGGATATATACTCTCTTGCCTCTGCTCCTTCCACTTGTAAATGTTCTGTTTGTTCAAAAAATGGGGAGAGAGAGAGAGAGAGAGAGAGAGAGAGAGAGAGAGAGAGAGAGAGAGAGAGAGAGAGAGAGAGAGAGAAACAAACAATTCCCTAATCTAAGGCGTGAAACTGCTACGAAAACTCTAGCTCCCTGGTGGCTCCATAAATTAATCATAAATAATTGTTCACACAATAACTGCAGTTAAGATGTTTTTTTTTTTTTACCTATATAGACACAAGGGACCCTCTGTGATAATATTAACACCTACAGAACCAAAGAAACCAAACAAAGAAACACAGCAGAAAAAGAAGGCCCCGTTCAAAGATGGACCCGTGCATTAGGGTGTGAACTCTGTCGCTGAAGTCAGACGTTTCATTTTGCATGTCAAGAGGAAAACTCTCGTTCCTTCTCTTCTGCAGGTATTCAAATGGGTCGCACAATAAAACCCTCAGTGTTAGTTTAACTCTAGAGTGTGCTGGATAAGTGAACACTGCGTTTTTTTGTACTGTGCATGTTCAACATGATAATAAGGATCATTGATGAACAACAGTTTTCATCAACAACAAATAAACGAAGCAACAAAAACTAGGCTGAAATATGAATGTCATTGTCACGGTTTAAATGTCAGAGATTAGACGGTAATGTCAAAGACCATAGCATGTTCTGTTTGTCAATGGCATAACATCATTAAAATGACCTTCATCCATCTTTTTTTTTAGACGTGCGTCTTTATTTCCCTATCATCCACCTATGACACACAAGGACATCTTTTGTCATATTTTCCGCAGACAAAAATCACAATGTAGGTCGGAGCACAATTAAACCAGAGATGCGCAAAAGAAGGTGCGTGCGTTTACAAATCTGTTTGTGTGGAGCAAACGCACACCAGTGTGTGTTAGTGAGTGTGTGTGTGTGTGTGTGTGTGTGTGTGTGCGCACGCGTGCGTACGTGTGAGAGGGCAAGCGCATCTCCTCTCGACGCGGCTCCGAGCGCATTGTACGGCGACACAATGGAAACCGATTGCCACCGCTGCTCCGAGTCAACGCGCTGGCATTGTTGTCGGGGGGGGGGGGGGGGTGAAGGTCTGAGCAGGTCAGCCCTGCGTGGACACTGTGCCCCGCCCGATAGGAAGGAAGGAAGGGAGGAGGGCGCCAGGCGTGGTCATTACCGCCCGCTAACAGGACCACAGCGGACCTAGCACTGCACTGTGACACTCTGCTGTGTGTGTGTGTGTGTGTGTGTGTGTGTGTGTGTGTGTGTGTGTGTGTGTGTGTGTGTGTGTGTGTGTGTGTGTGTGTGTGTGTGTGTGTGTGTGCGTGTGTGTGTGTGTAGACCGTCAGCCCTCTCTCCTCTCCTTTACAGAGGAAAGGAAGGAAAAAGATGTGCGGCGATGTGATCTTATACACTTGCACACCACAGATGGTTAATAGGACCGACTCTCTCTGTCTGCACGGCGCGCAATTCATCACGTCAAATGGTAATATCTTTAAAGGTCAGGGCGAGTCATAAAGAAAAAAAGGGGGAAAAAATAAGAGCCGTGGCTAAACTTTCCGGGCGGATTCCGCGGGGGGTCTAATCACCAATCACCAAATTTTGAAGTGTCTCTTGCGATTGGCTCTTGATGGCTTCCTTTCAGGGTGATTGATCACCTCGGAGGGGATTACACGTTCCCCCCCAGTTTTGCAGCGGACACCTTCAGAATCCCATTTAGAATACCAGTGGCCTGCCGATATTCGCACAAACCCTGATTTATACTCAAGTTTGCGAGCCAGTGTCCGGTGCCCGGAAATAGCAGATCTATAAGCTTGTAGCTTGTTGTGAGCTTGTAGATCGGCTATTTCCCGGTGCAGTGCGTGATACCGGTGTGGAACCAAGTATATTGGGCCATACTGTTGGGATCACAAAAATGCAAAAATAAAATAAAATACTACACGAAGGAAACGCGGAAACAATCTGTCCAGAGCAGTGGTGGGAAAAGTAGCCTACTCAAATTCTTTACTTAAGTAAAAGTACCAATACTTCAATATAGAAATACTCTGTTTCAAGTAAAAGTCCAGAATTCTAAATTTACTTGAGTAGAAGAACAAAAGTATTGGCATCAAAATGTACTTAAAGTACCAAAAGTAAAAGTACTAAAATGTTTGAAAATAGCAGATCTACAAGCTTGTAGATCGGCTATTTTCAAATAGCCTATATTATAAAATGGGGCTTCAGTGGTTAATGTATGTTTTATGATCTCATAATTTATATCTGAAAAGTAACTAAAGTTTTCAAATAATTGTAGTGGAGTAAAAGTACAATATTTGCCTCTGAGATGTAGTGGAGTAGAAGCGAAGGTATTGGAAATTTGAAATACTCAAGTAAAGTACAAATACCTCAATATTGTACTTAAGTACAGTACTTAACTAAATGTACTTAGTTACTTTACACCAATGGTCCAGAGTCAAGCAAAGACAAAAACTGAGAATAAATAAATAAATAGAGCCAGAGATGGCTAAGACGGGAGCAAAGAAGGGTGAAATAAAACCAGTGGGAGAGGAGCTAAAGACCGCTGCCTGTCTGACAAGTGTCACACTAGCACTTCGATCCGGCCTTCCTCCCGCGCTAATGACTGTCAACACGACAAGCAGGGCCGTGTGAAGGGGGAGAAAATTACTCGCTGAAAAGCAATTGACTGACCTCCATCATTTCTCAGGGAGCCAGTGACCTGTGAATATTTCATTATGGGGAAGAGTCGTGCTGCCCATACAAATGGAGGGGCCGGCGAGCCGCCGGTGGGGCCCCCCGCGCACAAAACGAAGAGACCAATAGGGGCACGCTTTATGCCTTGTCCGCCTGCCCGCCTTTCCCCTCCTCGCCTTTACAATGCATATTCTAATACGGAAGACGGGGGCATTACAATTACGGAGAGGAAATGTGAGGCCACACGCACAGTTCAGAGGAATGCATTATTATTACATTTCTTTTCAATAAGTGCACGGCTAAAATGATAATTTGACTCAGGAAAGTGTAAGAATGGGACGCATTACGGGTCCGCTTTGACACTTTCGGGGTGAGAGAGCAGCGGGCTTAGAGAGCCACGTCGTTTTCCTACGTTGCTGGTTCTCAATGTCGGGTCTGTAACTCGGAGAGTTTACGAATGGAAACAAATGGACCGTATTTGTATACTCTCAGAGCTAAATCAACTCCGAGAATTGTCGTAGATTGGGTTCCCCAAAGGGGGAAAAACATATGGTTCCATTTGTACACACGGACCCATAAGGGTCCAGTTGGACGTTGAGAAACAGTGGACCAAGGCCGACAAAAGACATCGAAGGAAAAAAAGACAGAAATAGGAGGAAGAAAAAAAAAAAAAAAAAAAAGAAGTACGGAGAGACAGACAGAGACAGAAAGAGAAAATGAGGTTGGTAGCCACAGGTCAAAGCGAGCCCATTCTTTTACCCTCTGTGCGACATTCGTCTTACAATGAGAAACATCGGAGGCCCCAGGAATCGAGAGGGGCCGCGAGAGAAAGAGAAGACGAGGAAAGATGAAAGAAAATCAATCCCCCGGCAAGCTTGATTGATCGGCGGAGTTTTGGACAATTTCATCAGGAGACTCCGCTAACCAGAGATGACACGGCCCATATTGGAGGCTGAACACATTGTGGAGATTGATACGCGCATTAGAGGCATCAGGTCGGATAAACGCGGGGGGCTTCTGGCAGTAAATACAGCGGGGCCCCCGCGTGCCCCCGTCCTCAATGACGACTTAATGCCAGAGAAATCCCCGTGGCCCACACTTTTACTTTTCAAACTTTGACTTGGACGGGATAATTGAGTCAATTAGGAGCTACCTTAATCCGCTCCTGGGGATCTTCAAAAGGAAAAATAACCGTCACGGTTTGGGTTCGGGTCTTAAGGATATAAATAAAAAGAGCTGGGAGATTGTGTGTGTTTATCCAACGACGGACGGGGTAAGAGCAGGAGGATTACTGTTGTGAGCTGGTTGTAGAAAGACGTTGTGTTACACACCAAGGCTCTGCGCTGCTCCATTGTTGTTGTCGAGAAAACTTTTAAATTCACGTCACCTGTTTTTCTTCCCTTCTTCTAATGAGTAACGAGGGTATTTTATAATTACTTGCGTGACAGAAAACGTACGTTCGTAGCCACGGTTGCTTTTCCAGCTCTGACAGCAGCCAGGGCTACTAATGAAGGCGGTATTACCAGAAATAAAATTATAATAAGTACATGTAGGTATTTGTTGTTTCTGCAAGTATATTTGGAGGTACAAGGAATAAATATATATACTTGTACGGTATACTTACATGAATCCATACTGTACATACAGTGTATAAACTGTATAAATATGTGTGCGTGTGCGGTGTGTGTGTGTGTGTGTGTGTGTGTGTGTGTGAGAGAGAGAGAGAGAGAGAGAGAGAGAGAGAGAGAGAGAGAGAGAGAAAGAAAGACTATATTTGGACATAAAGTTGAAAGAAAAAAAATAGCTGTAATTTATATTGTGAAGGTAATATTTGCAGTGGCGTTAATGGTGGTGCAGGAACAGCAGGGCATCTCGTATGTGTGTGTGTGCATGCGCGTGCATGCGCGTGTGTGTGTGTGTGTGTGTGTGTGTGTGTGTGTGTGCGTGCGTGTGCGTGTGCGTGTGCGCGTGCGCGTGCGCGTGCGTGTGCGTGTGTGTGTGTGTGTGTGTGTCCAGGAGTAGAGAGAGAGACTGTGCTCTGGGCTGTATATGTCAAACCAATGGAGGGAGGAAATGGACAGCGAGAACGAGGGAGTAGGCTGGGGGGGAGGGGGGGGGGGGTTGAGCAGAGGGACGGAGGGGAATACTGCTGATCGAGCAGATCGGGCGAGAAAGCATGAAATACTACATTACGGAGAGAAAAGGACAAAAGCTGCCACCAGGGCCTGATCACACAGGCCTGACAGCGAGCGAGGCACGCGGGGGTTGGGGGGGCGTGGGTGGGGGCCGGTGGGCTCGAGGAGGGCGGGCGGGGGGAGCCGGTGGAAGTAATCGAGGGTCACCCGGGCCAGATGACTGATCGGGGGACATCGGGCAAAGTGACAATTTTCCGCGGCTGGTAAATATTTCAGCAGCGCTAGGTCGTGCGGTGGAGGGCAAGCGACCTCCCTCTAAAATACAATAGACGGACACCTGTAATAAAACATCGCTCCGCACAAACACACATACACTCTCAGTCCTTCGCTCCCTCCCTGCCGCGCGCACGCACAGCCATGCCGTCTATAGCGCATGCACCTGTAGTAGCGTGCACACCACAAGCACGCACACGCACACGCACATTCACACACACACACACACACACACACACACACACACACACACACACACACACACACACACACACACACACAGTAGACACACTGCTCGGTGCATGTGGACAACCCTTTCAAAGCCTGCATTATATTTAGCCGCGTGCGGGTGTAGCGCACCAAACATTGCAGATCTATAAGCTCACAAGGCATCGCGGCACAACCTGATTTACGTTGAGCTTGTAGATCGGCTATTTACGGTCAGGTATGAAGAGTCCAAATAAATGAATTCACGTGACACAAGCCATCCTTTCACCGCAGTCTGAAAAAACAGCCTAATTTAACACACAGTGTTATATCACCTCTAGCACAAAAAAAACAAAAAAAACTCCAGCTTCTACTCCAACATATGTGACCATGACTGTAGCCGTCATTTGCAATGATCCGCATTTCACATTGCAATTAACCACTTGAACCCCAAGCAATCTCATTATGGAGGGGGGGGGGGGGGGGGTAATAGCCCCTTTTGTACTTTTACTCAAGTCAATTTTGAATTCTGGACTTTTACTTGTAACAGAGTATTTCTATAATGCATTATTGGTACTTTTACTTATGTAAAGAACGCGAGTACTTTTTCCACCACTGTGTGGGACATACATTCATACCAACCTACCTACCTACATACTGGCATGCATATACATATGCACGCACACATGCACACCTACACGCCTACAAAGACAGACAGACAGACAGACAGACAGACAGACAGACAGACAGACAGACAGACAGACAGACAGACAGACAGACAGACAGACAGACAGATAGACAGACAGACAGGCGCCGTCCTAGGCTGAACCCGTTGGTTCTATTTGGCAAAAAAAAGGCCTCCTCAAGTCCTTGCAAAAGGAGAATCCTCACAGAGAATCCTCCCAGAGCCTGGCAGCCTGTATTTCTTTTTTTTTTTTGTACCCCGGTGACAAGAGCTATAGAAGGAATAAATAAAGCAAAGAGCAGTTTGGTCACATGATTCATGAGGTCTTGGCGCGCCTCCAGAGGAGAGAGCGCTGGCGTCACCGTGACGCAGCACTGGACCTACATACATACGTACGCATGCATGTTTGTGCAGGCAGTTGAGGGGACTACTTTCTTGTCGAAATGATTCTTATATATTGTTACTGTCGGGTAGAAACCTCCTGTCTCCATATTCTAAGTTTGTGTTTTTTTTTTCCGTAAATGAACGCGCTACTTGATCATACTACTAGCGTCACAGAAAAGTATCTTCGCGTCACATTTAAAGTTTGTGGATCTGCTACTTTTGCTATTTTTGAAATTGAATCTTGAAACCTAGGAGTTTTGAACATAGAGGATTCCACCCTACAGAGACGACATCATAACGTTGATGAATTTAATTGGGATATGTCTATGATCTTCATGTTCCGATATTTGGTGTTTTATAAAAAAAAGCAATAAGCCACAAGAAGTGTGGTTTACTGTGATGTTAGCAAAAGTCTCGTTGTCGTCTCGTGGCTCATTGCTTTATTCTGCTTGTGACGCGTTCAGTAGATCAGCCATGTTCTGTAATTAAGTCTAAAATCAGGCCCTAAGATGAACCGCCTTTGACAACTCCATCCCATCCCAAATGCCACTGAGCAAGGCAGATGGTGGTGGGGCCGGGCTGTACTGAGTGCCAGTGTGATAACAGTGGCCCCCATTTTCCAGTTTTACATTACTGCATGCCTGCAGTTAAAGTTGATTAAAAAGCTCGGGGACAAGCGTGTGAACCTTTCACCCCCCCCCCCCCCCGCTCCGCCTTTCATCAGCGTCCGGGTGCAAGGAGGTGAGCGGGCCCCCCCCCCTCCCTCCCTCCCTCCCTCCCTCCCTCCCTCCGACCCCCAAGCTCCCGTGAAGGCCACATGATGGAGGCTCCTCAATAGGTGATCAGGGCGGGGCGGTGGGATGCGAGGGGGATGGGAATGGGCGTGGAGGTAAGAGGTAAGCTGGCTGTGTGTGTGTGTGTGTGTGTGTGTGTGTGTGTGTGTGTGTGTGTGTGTGTGTGTGTGTGTGTGTGTGTGTGTGTGTGTGTGTGTGTGTGTGTGTGGGGGGGGGGGTGGGGGGGTGCAATTAAGTACATGTCCGTTTCACATACATACATACATACATACATACATACATACATACATACATACATACATACATACATGACTATCAGAATATAGTGCTTTAACCTTTTAACTTTTTTTTTGTTTTAACCCAAAAATATCACTTATCCTACCTTTAAGTTACAAGTTACAAAACATCCATTAACCATTTAAGCCCTACTTTGGCTATTTGAAAATAGCTCACAACGTGTCGCATTACAACATGAGCTTGTAGATCAGCTATTTTAGAAAACAGTATGGATTTTTTTTTATACTTTGGCACTGTAAGTATCTTGCCAATACTTTTGTCCTTTGAATCAAGTCAAATTCGATTGACAAGTTGAGTATGGGCCTTTGTACTTGTAACACAGGATGTTTATATTGTGGTGTTGCTACTTTTTACTTAAGTTGAAAGTATCTCTGAGTACGTCTTCCAACATGGCATCCCGTCCGACCCCAGCCCCAACCTTCTCTCTCCCCTCACATCTGAGAGACGCCCGGCCTCAAGGGTCTCGCCATCCCCCCCCCCCCCCCCCCTTCTCACTTTGAGTGTGAGCCGCCGCGCTCATGGCGAGTCGAGTCGTCCTCGCGGCAAATTAGCGCACGTAATGAGCTGGAATCCACTTCTCGACTCCGCCATTAAAAAGGGCCCTGGGGGGGTGGCTGGCTGGGATGTGACAGAACGAAACCCGAGGCAAGTGGTAGCGTGCGTGCGTGCGCGCAACCGTTGCGCACGGGGGTAAAAGCACTAAATTGGGTTTCCTTCATCTTAGGGGGCGTGCGCCATCTGAACTCTTGACCCTCCCTTACACCACTGGTTCTCAATGTCGGGTTTCTGTAGCGTGAGGTAGCTTGTTGTACAATTACACCCCCTGGGTGTGATGTACAAGTACACCCCCTGGACATGACGCTGGTATCCAACTCTTGATGCTGAGCGCCAAGTAGAGAGGCATTTGGTCACATTTGAATAGTCTTTGGTACGATCTGGCCGGGGAATCAAACCCCAACCTCCCAATCTCAGGGCGGACACTCTATAACCACAAGGCCACTGAGCTGGTTCAATTTGTACACTCCCCAGAGTTAAATAAACACAGTGTATTGGTGGGGGGGGGGGGGTCAAATGGGAGTCAGTGGTCTAAAGTATCCGTGGTCTATAAGTGCAGGCCCCCCACTACATCTCTGGACTCATCAAACGCCACGCCCCCTCCCGCTCCCTCAGGTCGGGTGATGCCAACCCCCTGGACACCCTCTGGACAAATAAACAAACCTAGGGTTCCTTTTTAACTAGTCGATTCTAATAAAGTTGTTTTTATCTGCTCTGTAAAGCAACTTTGAGTACCTAGAAAAGCGCTATATAAATTGTATGTATTATTATTATTATTATTATTATTATTATTATTATTATTATTATTAAAAAGTTTATCAAATGATTGAGATCAGATGACTGATCTACACCTTCCGTGGAACCCCCCCCCCCCCTCCCTCCCCCCTCAAAGGTGCTCCTGGGGGGGGCCACATGCCATCGTCGTCGGTGGGCGCATTCAGCCCATTCTGAAACAACTAATAATGGCCCAACTGTGACTCCTTTGGACGGCACTCAATAGGTGCTTGGAGAGAAGAGAGAGACCTGCCTGGGATTGGCCTAAATGATGAAAACTATTGTCCTCCGAAAGAATCAATCAGTGCTTTTCAGCGTAATTCGATTCTATGCACAAAGCAGGGGCAGTGGGGGAGGGGGGGGGCAATCTGGAAATGGAAATGGCTGCTTTTTTTTCTTTTTTGCTGGGGGAGCGGGAGGAGGACAGAGAGAGAGAGAGAGAGAGAGAGAGAGAGAGAGAGAGAGAGAGAGAGAGAGAGAGAGAGAGAGAGAGAGAGAGAGAGAGAGAGAGACAGAGAGAGAGAGGCACGTGATGAATTTGCATGGCAAGAACCCCGTCTCATAAGGACAGTGGGGCTTTCAATCACCTGGCCAGTTAGCCTACAAGCCATTACGGTCTTTATGCTGAGCGCCACAATACCTGGGGCCTCGAGTGAGATTGTTCGTCTTCAGAGCGTGCTGGGGCTAAATGATGATGATGATGGCCGGTGTGGACGAAGGGGAAGGGGAGGATTGGGGGGGTTTAGTGCGTTGGCGGGTGGGCGGAGGACACTAATACTACGACACATCCAAACGGGAGATTCTCAACCTTTTTGAACCCGTTGGGGTCCATTTTGGGTCCATTTGTACACACGCGTCGAAGTTAAAGATCTGTAAGGGTGGCCCAGTGCCTGCCCACCACTGCATCCGGCTTATTCGAGTGTGTACGAACACATTTGGCCTGTGTTCGGGGGAGGGATGCAGGGAGTGTTGGGCGGGAGGAGTAGGGCGAAGTCTCTATGTCCTCCCGGTGGGGGCTCCTCACCGGCACGTGAGTCAGAGAGAGAGAGAGTGAGAATTAATTCTGCATAATGACTAAATTGAGGACTAAAAAGCGGTAGGGAAAAAAATATTCGCAGGGTCCCTTTGGTTCCTACTGTAACTATCAAACGTTTTGCTGGGGGACGCCCCGGAAGCACCTCACCTCGGGGGGTCCCCGGACCCCACATTGAGAACCAGTGTCCTACTAGACTGTCACCCAGCTGCCCCTACCGGCCCTAATGAGCAACTGTTTAATGCAGTTCTTCAAAGCACATGTAGCCACCATGAGATCAATTTAATGAATAAGTTAAGTAAATGAAATGTTATTTTGACCCATTCTTTATGGCAGAGTTAGACAATTTTGTGTTGAGACAATATAACTGACACAACTGATTTGGTTGTGCGTGGTCTCCCTATTATTCTATTGAGCCGTTTCGATCCGGTGGTTGGGTCGGACCACCACTGGTTGACAAGTGGTACTGCAAGAAGCTCAAAAGCGCAATACATCCTCCATCCAAACATTTCCAACATGTTGGAGCATCCAGAGCATTACACGGCTACACTCACAGTTGACACCGCACGGTAGTTACGCGTGGTTGCATAATATTATACATATTGCACCCTGCTGAATAGCAGGTGAAGCTATAAGGCTCGACAATGTATCTAATCGTTGCACAACTACAAATTGATGCGTTCAACCGCCTTTGATAAAAGAGAGCTCAATGGCAGCCCGGACAGACTTGTCACGGTGCAATTGTTGAGTGTTTCTCCGCGTTCCGGAAGAGTTCCAATACGCCCTCTGAAATTGTAGCTTTCTTGGTCTGAACTCTGACTGGGAGCTTTAAAGATATCAAAAAAATATTCAATTAGATCATTTTCCAAATGTTTTGAAATTGTCAAAAACTGTACAGTAAAATAACAGATCTAACTAGCCAATTGCGCGGTGAGCCTGCAGAATGGCTAGTTTCTCTATTTGTCGTACAACAGAGTATATCAATGTCGGGCAGAAAACTTGTATCTCCAAATGTAACTGTTTTCTCTACTTTTCTTCTCATCATTTTAATGCCCTACTTCATCATGTCAGTGTGTCAAGCAGAAGTATCTTGGAACATTAGCGTTCCGTTTCCTCCGAAAAAAAGTAGCGGTTTCGGACATATGAGGTTTCCACCCGGCAGCGACGATACGGGGCTTAAGTCGTCGCGGTAAATGCTTGGGGTTAAGCCGAGCAGAAGTGGAACCATGATGTGTGGGGACAAGATGATTGGCCCGTGTTGGAAAAGGAGCTAAGAGCCCCCCCCCCCCCCCCCCCGGCTCCCTCCCTCCCTCCCTCCCTCAGCAGCCCTTACCATCCACTCCCGAGTGCCAATCCGGCAGGATGTCCCTTATCTCTAGTGCTTGGAGGAAGTGCGGTCAAAGCTCCGGTCAGCATCTTTAAACCGCTGTGTTTTTGGCCCTTTTCCTGCCCACCGCAATCTCCTGCTCGGACGCCAACCTCCCCCCCCCCCCCCCCCCCCCCCCCATCCCTTCGGGACCCTGGGAGAGGGTCAGTTTCAAACCCGGCTGTGGTCAGAGAGAACTAGGCGGATGGGAATTGAACTTGGGGAATATGGTGAGTGGGTGATGTGTGTGTGTGTGGGCCAACCCCGTACCACGTGCACCGTCAATCTTTCTGCCCCCCCCCCCCCCTGCATTCTCTCTTTCGTTGCGGTCTATCGCGGCAAGGGAGGGGAAAGGCGGTGTGTGCTGAATCTTTAATGGAGGCCCCATATGGCCAGCGACCACTGGCCACAGACCACCCCCCTGAACCCCCCCTCCCAACCGGCCGCTCGCTCAAGTTTTTGTAAGGAGAGCAGATTGGTCTGCAGCATGGTATGGAAAACATCACAGCTCTCGCCATTCCGGCAGCTCATGCTGTATAATGTGGCATGAGGATATGTGTGCGGGTGTGCGTGTGTGTGTGTGTGTTTGCGTGCGTGCGTGCGTGCATTAGGGTCTGTCGACTGTGTCGGTATTGAAACAGTATATAAAAATATATTAAAAATAGCAGATCTACAAGCTCACAATGCCTATGTTTTTTTTTATTTTATATAAATAACCTAAACTTAACTTCTTGTGTACGAATCAAAGAAACAAAGTTGAGTGAAATAAAAATTGAATCATAAACAAAACTATGAGCAAAAGGCCTTTGCCCCACTTCAAAGACACTGTGACCGACGCGTGAAAAGAGAGAGCTGTTTACTATGACAACGTACAGCGTCGGAGAAGGGAGAGAACACTATAGTTTTGTGTGTGTGTGTGTGTGTGTGTGTGTGTGTGTGTGTGTGTGTGTGTGTGTGTGTGTGTGTGTGTGTGTGTGTGTGTGTGTGTGTGTGTGTGTGTGTGCGCGCGCGCGCGGGCCTTTTTTAATCTCCAGTGAAGGCAACCATGTCACCATTGTTCCCGCCTCACATTCCCTTGATCAAAGTCCCGGAGTTCAGTTTCCGAGCCCTCAAATCACATCCACACTTCAGACCGCGAGTGCAACTTTCCTCTGATGGAAATCGATACATCTTTGATTTCAGCGCGAAAATTGCCACTACTCCCTAACCTCAACCGGCAAGCCAGGCCACGGCAACATAAACTGCACACAAATGCACTGGTCTGTCTTCCAAACGGTAAAGATAAAATGTGATTTGTCATTTTGGATGGGAATCAAGCAATCGTGGTTAACGATTACCCTGCTTAACATGCCTTTTGTTCACATGAAAGCTAAGCATCCCTATTCCGGTGTGAATCGAAGATATTTAAGTGTATAGGTGAAGGGGAGCTAACAAGGTATGGATCAGGGGTCTTCAAAGTTTTCAGGCCAAGGATCCCTTAGCCGAGAGAGAGAGATAAAGCATAGACCCCCACCACATATTGTATACAATTGTGTTGCAGATAAAAAATGTTCATAGATTTCGTAGAGTGTCATAGACTTTGACAGCACTGTCATCAGTGTATGTTGGTGTATTTTCAGACATTTAACCACTTGAACCATCAATACTTTGTTTGCTCTTTTTTCCCCCTCAAACTCTTTGACAAAAATAGCCGATCTACAAGCTCACAACGCCTCGCGCTGCTTGTAGATCTGCTATGTTTGGCTATTGATCCACTCAGAATAGGGATGCTAGGGTTCAAGTGGTTAATGTAAAAAAACATGATCTTATCACACAAAGATTTGGCGACCCCCTGTAGTAACTCTGAGGACCCCCTAGGGGTCCCGGACACCTAGTTGAAGACCTCTGGTATAGAGCCCCGGGGGACCCCGGTCAACTAAATATGAATGGTTAAGACAAATGTGTTATTTATTATTATGAGTGATCAGCGGACTAAAACGGATGTAGGTTTATTATGCTCTGTAAATAGTATAGTATGTTTATTTGCATACATGATGATGAAATACGCAGGTAATTACGAAAAAAGGTATTTGAAATGTGCGGGAGAAGTATGAAACCCTATATATACGAAGAAACCCATGCAAATAAATAAATACAATCAAAGAAAAAAATTAAGAAAAAGATGAATTCAAAACAAAATGGTGGCCTTTAACCCACCAACAGCAGAAGGTCGTTCTGTTTGGATAGAGTTTTTCTCTTTCTGTATTTAGGTAAAGGTGTCATGGCCACAGCTGTGCCCCAGTATCTTCCTCCGGTGTCCCCTTTTGGTCTGTGTCTGTGTGCGCGCGTGCCCGCGTGTGTATGTATAAGTGCGTGCATAAGTGCACGTGTGTGTGTGTGTGTGTGTGTGTGTGTGTGTGTGTGTGTGTGTGTGTGTGTGTGTGTGTGTGTGTGTGTGTGTGTGTGTGTGTGTGTGTGTGTGTGTGTGTGTGTGTGTGTGTGTGTACTTGTATTACTACTTGTGAGGACCAAATGTCCACACACAAGTATAGTAGAATTTGAGAAATAGACATTGAATGCCGTCCTAAAATGTCAAGGTCCTCAAAAGTATAGTAAAACGTGTGTGCGCGCATGCATGCATGTGTGTGTGTGTGTGTGTGTGTGTGTGTGTGTGTGTGTGTGTGTGTGTGTGTGTGTGTGTGTGTGTGTGTGCGTGCGTGCGTGCATTCCTGTCACATCATTTTTCTCCAACTAACTTCTGCAATGGCCACGCCCCATAGCTACTGTATGACAGGGAATTCATTGGATAGCGCTGCCCACAAAAAAAAAACAAAAAACGACAAGACTGCAAACAGTGGAAGAGAGAAGGGGGCAGGCGGTTGTTCTGGACCCTTCTGCCCCTCAAGGCTGTGTTATCAGAAAATTGTTTCTGATAACATTTTAGGCGAGAAATAGGCCATGCAGTTTCCTCAGAATTGCTTCATTTCACATTTACAATGGCGAGTTTAAAAGTTTGGTAACAAAATTTGCGAGAAGAAACACATTTCATATCAACATTTCTACAGTAGATACAACACAGTCTCATTTACTATCATTGTTGAGTACTTTGTGCATTTTCAAAATAGATTATAACTAATTCCCACCCTATCAGTATGCATGGAGCTCGGACAGCTGACAGGAGACCGGGAGGCACTCGCTCGCTTTTGCGCTTCACTCTGGCATTGTTTTCTAGTGATGTAGAAAGTCATCAGTAGCTAAATGTTATCAGTAAACTCATTTGTTGTACTGTCTTGCTTGTCTGTTAAAGGAGTAGTTCACCCAAAAAATGACCTATTTTCTATCAATTACGCACCCCATGTTACAAGTAAGAGTCCAGCATTAAAGTAGTAAAAGTACAAAAGTAGTGGTATCAAAATGTACTTAAAGTACCAAAAGTAAAAGTAGGCTACTAAAATATTTGAAAATAGCAGATCTACAAGCTCACAACGTGTCGCGATGCGACACGTTGTGAGCTTGTAGATCGGCTATTTTCAAATAGCCTGGGTACAAAATAGGGCTAAAGTGGATAATGTATGTTTTATAATGTAATCATTTATATCTGGAAAGTAACTAGAACTAAAGTTTTCAAATAATTGTAGTGGAGTAAAAGTACAATATTTGCCTCTGAGATGTAGTGGAGTAGAAGTAAAAGTATTGGAAATTGGATATACTCAAGTAAAGTGCAAATACCTCAAAACTGTACTTAAGTACAGTACTTAAGTAAATGTACTTTCCACCACTGCAGGCTTTCAAGAACGGACTCAAGAAGTGACTCAAAAGATGACTTGCTACAGGGATGACTCAGACAGGCTATGTGATCTAATCTCCCTAGCCACTTTCTCCCGGCACCTCGAAGGAAACATCCGGCATGGCAGGCAGGTTCTTCAGAGACTTCGGTTCCGCCATCAGCTTCCTGCATCATTGAGCGGGAACGGGTGAAGATAGACCTGGGAAAAAAATCCAGGCAGTGGCAAGGTGTCCCCAAACCGTCTTCCCTTAAATAGCTCCAATGGTTCGTTGGTTTTGCCAACTTTTACCACTGATTCATCAGGGGACTGCGTTTTGCGTTGCCACTCCTCACACCCGACTCGCCTCATCTGTCTCCATTGTTTCTTGGACTCCTGATGTCACCTTCTCCGAGTTAAAGACCACACCTGCAGTATCTTCATCCAGCCAGGCCCTTCTTTAAAGTCCTCCATAACAGACCAGGCCTTCCTGGCCAACTGACGGTCACCACATTGCCCTCGACTTCATTACTAGATTCCCACCATCTCAAGGTAACAGTCATATCGTTGCTGTCCGGCAGAAACCGGCTAACTCCATTCTTCAGCTTTTGCTTTTTTCCCCCCATGAATCAGTGCTATTGAACACCCTTTACATCTGTGTGTTGATAAAAAAATATTGAACCAATGAAAAGTATTAAAAAGTGCTTCTGACAAAAGCAGCTAACT
>NC_139948.1:5974543-5987707 GCF_963454915.1 Gymnoscopelus microlampas
CAGAGACACAGAGACACAGAGAGACAGAGAGAGACAGGGAGAGACAGAGAGACACAGAGACAGAGAGACAGAGACACAGAGACACAGAGACACAGAGAGACAGAGAGAGACAGGGAGACACAGAGAGACACAGAGACAGAGAGACAGAGACACAGAGACACAGAGACACAGACACAGACACAGACACAGACACAGAGAGACAGACAGACAGACAGACAGACAGACAGACAGACAGACAGACAGACAGACAGACAGACAGACAGACAGAGAGAGACGGAGAGTGAGAGTTGTTGGCGCTTTCCAAAACCCTGCAGATTCTTTATCAAAGCAGATTCTCTATCAAAGGTTTCGTCTTCTGATGTGAAACTCGCGGGGTGAAGGATGGGGAGGTGGGGAGGTGGGAGGAGGGGAGAAAAAATACATGAAGAAGGAGGCAAGGCGAGAACACGCCGCATCATCCTCGCATGCTCTCGCCAGTTCAGTGCACAAAATGGAACCTATACGGTTCCATATGGTTCCACGTGTACACTCTCAAGAGTTATGGGGAACCTTGAAATTAATACAAGTTTTGAGAACCAACTGCTTACATACATATTATCAGGCTACCGTATTTACACTATTTTTAACAACTTGTTTTCACGATTTCTTAGCCCCCCCAAAAAATAAGGAGGCCGGGTTGAAACACGACGGGGTGTTGGGTGGGCGTTCCAGGCAGTGGTGGAAAGTAACTAAGTACATTTACTCAAGTACTGTACTAATTTTGAGTTTTTGTACTTTACTTGAGTATTTCTAATTTCCAACACTTTGACTTCTATTCCACTACATCTCAGAGGCAAATGTTGTACTTTTACTCCACTACAATTATTTGAAAACTTTAGTTACTCGTCACTTTTCAGATAATAAGTTATGATATTATGAAACATACGTTAACCACTTTAGCCCTATTTTATACCTGAAAAATATTTATACCTACCTAGCTCACTCGCATCGCGACGCGTTGTGAGCTTGTAGAGCGGCTATTTTCAAACATTTTAGCACTTTTACTTTTGGTACTTTAAGTACATTTTGATACCCAATACTTTTGTAGTTTTACTCAAGTCAATTTTAAATTCCGGACTTCCGGACTTCCGAAATTACGGAGTACTTCTGACATTGCAGCATTGAGACTTTTTACTTAAGTAAAACATTTGAGTACTTTTCCCACCACTGGGGGGGCGGGGGGGGGGGGGGGGGCAGAGGAGGGGCCGGGGTTGACCGGTCCAGAGACCAGACGGACGTGCCGCGCGCAGCCCCGAACTCAACACTGTGCTGATTTGTGCACTCACTGTCCCCAGAACAGGGCCATGTATTTTTAATCAATGTCAAAGTGATGAAGAGCGTGTTTGCCACAACAAAAAAAAAAAACCCTGACAAACACAAATAGAGAAAGGCCAATTCCCAGACGGCGGCTCACCTCTCACACGGGCGCACTCGCGCACACGCACTCTCATCCACGCCAGTCTCACCCCCAGTGGTGTTGAGTAACTAAGTACACTTACTCAAGTACTGTACTTAAGTAAACTTTTGAGGATCTATTTTACATTTACATTATAAAACATACATTACCCACTTTAGCCTATTTTATACCTCTGCTATTTGAAAACAGCCGATCTACAAGCTCACAATGCGTCGCATCGCGACGCGTTATGAGCTTGTAGATCTGGTATTTTCAAACATTGTAGTACTTTTACTGTTGGTACTTTAAGTATTATTCTGATGCCAATACTTTTACTCAAGTCAATTTTCAATTCTGGACTTTTACTTGTAACAGAGTATTTCTATATTGCAGTATTGGTACTTTTTACCGGATAAGAACATTCCGGCGAGCGAGCGGCTGACCCTGGCACGAACTGTGTTGCCGTCTCTGTCTCTCTCTCTCTCTCTCTCTCTCTCTCTCTCTCTCTCTCTCTCTCTCTCTCTCTCTCTCTCTCTCTCTCTCTCTCTCTCTCTCTCTCTCTCTCTCTCTCTCTCTCTCTCTCTCTCTCTCTCTCTCCCTGCCTTACTTTCGGTCCAAAAAAACACAGACCCGGGGCCGCTTGACCGCGAGTATTTGTCTCTCTCCGCACCGTGTAGTAAGATATACATAAAAGGGATAGCGATCCACAATCCAATTAAGATTTCGTTTTTTCCCCTCTCCCCCCCTTTTTTTTATAACAATAAATAGCGTTCTGATAAGTGGTTGGCGGGCGGATAATTAGAAATTGGCGGATCGGGTGCCCATCCCTCAGGGCCGACACATGCTGACGTCTAGGCCAGGTTATCAGGTATTGGAATCATTCCTGAAGCATAAACAAGCCAGGAGATAGGGGCTGGCCGCCCGCCAAGCGCCTGTCTCCTCAATTGTACATAGCCTCTTTTCCCCTTTCAGCCAATTCAGCCCCAAATATCGACCGGCCGGGCTGGCCGCACGCTCGGCCCAGAGTGCCCTCGGAGAGAGGGAGGGAGGGAGAGAGAGAGAGAGAGAGAGAGAGAGAGAGAGAGAGAGAGAGAGAGAGAGAGAGAGAGAGAGAGAGAGAGAGAGAGAGAGGAGGAGGAGAGGGGGGATTCACTGAGGAAAAGGAGGTAATAAGAATGAAAGGAGAGAGATGGGGGTTGAACGAGAGTGTATAACAGAGGGTGTTGTGGGAGATAAACACACACAGAGAGAGAGAGAGAGAGAGAGAGAGAGAGAGAGAGAGAGAGAGAGAGAGAGAGAGAGAGAGAGAGAGAGAGAGAGAGAGAGACTAGGTGAGCGTGGGTGAGCGTGCGAGTGTGCTTTGGCTTTGGCATAACGGGGGGAGGGGGGTTTCAGGGTATAGGCTATGTTAAGGGCGTGGCGTGGCACGGCGCAATGAGGCGGATTGAAGGATGAGAACAAAACTGGAGCGAGAGCGAGAGTGAAGTGTGTGTGTGTGTGTGTGTGTGTGTGTGTGTGTGTGTGTGTGTGTGTGTGTGTGTGTGTGTGTGTGTGTGTGAGAGAGAGAGAGAGAGAGAGAGAGAGAGAGAGAGAGAGAGAGAGAGAGAGAGAGAGAGAGAGGAGAGAGAGAGAGAGAGAGATTGTTTGAGTCCTAGTTGGTTACATCTATTTGTAACTCTATTTGAGACCATTTTACCTCTGTCAGAGTTTAACTATATAATATGTTGTAGTAGTGTAATAACTGTGTTATTACACATTTATACTACTACACTATACTGGGAGTGGTTGGTAGGTGTCGTGTTGTGTTCCACCTCAGCAGTGAAGCTCCCAGTTGTCCAGCACATTGAAACAGGGATAGAGTCCCACGTTCTCGGCTGATACCGACAATAATAAGCCTCTCCGACCATGTTTACTTATCACAGAGAGAGAGAGAGAGAGAGAGACAGACAGACAGACAGACAGACAGACAGACAGACAGACAGACAGACAGACAGACAGACAGACAGACAGACAGACAGACAGAGAGACAGAGAGACAGAAACAAAACCGAGACGGAGAGAGAGAGATGATTTGCACCAAATGAAGGATGGGGAGGTGGGGAGGTGGGGAGGAGGGGAGAAAAAGACATGAAGAAGGAGGCAAGGCGAGAACACGCCGCATCATCCTCGCATGCTCTCGCCAGTTCAGTGCACAAAATGGAACCTATACGGTTCCATATGGTTCCACGTGTACACTCTCAAGAGTTATGGGGAACCTTGAAATTAATACAAGTTTGAGAACCAACTGCTTACATACATATTATCAGGCTACCGTATTTACACTATTTTTAACAACTTGTTTTCACGATTTCTTAGCCCCCCCAAAAAATAAGGAGGCCGGGTTGAAACACGACTGGGTGTTGGGTGGGCGTTCCAGGCAGTGGTGGAAAGTAACTAAGTACATTTACTCAAGTACTGTACTAATTTTGAGTTTTTTGTACTTTACTTGAGTATTTCTAATTTCCAACACTTTGACTTCTATTCCACTACATCTCAGAGGCAAATGTTGTACTTTTACTCCACTACAATTATTTGAAAACTTTAGTTACTCGTCACTTTTCAGATATAAGTTATGATATTATGAAACATACGTTAACCACTTTAGCCCTATTTTATACCTGAAAAATATTTATACCTACCTAGCTCACTCGCATCGCGACGCGTTGTGAGCTTGTAGAGCGGCTATTTTCAAACATTTTAGCACTTTTACTTTTGGTACTTTAAGTACATTTTGATACCAATACTTTTGTAGTTTTACTCAAGTCAATTTTACGACTGGGAGAGACAGAAACAAAACCGAGACGGAGAGAGAGAGATGATTTGCACCGCATCTCGACCCCTACAGGCACAAACAGTCCCAGATAGCGAGACAGACAGCCCTGGTGTTTTGAATCAGATCATTAACCCGGAGACCAGTGACCATGGGAGAATGCTCAGCCATCCCTCACTGAAACGCCCAGCATTAAGGCGCCTTACGGATGATTGCCTCCGAATTACGGAAGGGAACGCTGGAGAAAAAAAAACCCCGGATAGGCTGTCCTCCTCGCGAGACGGCCGTGCAATGCAATTCTTTTTAAGTTATCTCTCTCTCTCTCTCTCTCTCTCTCTCTCTCTCTCTCTCTCCTTTTTTGGACTGTTTACAGTCTGTTTACAGCCTTCTCGACCCCCCCCCCCCCCTCTAATGTGAATGTGTGTGTGTGCATGCGTTTGTGCGCTTTCCAAACAAGGTTGCACTGAATATGGAATAACGGGCCGGGCGATAACGATGCGTCGGAGAAGCGCGGTTTTAAAAGATGCACAGGAAAAAAAGCCCAGGCGGCCGCGGCCGCGGCCTCTCGCCCCGACGCATGACCCTCCTCCTCCTCCGATGGAATCTGCATATATCCGAAAGGGCTCGCTCCCGCTATATCGAGCTATATATATACGGCGTCCGGAGGGCCTTTCGGACAAACGCAGAGGAATGGGGTGTGGGGGTGTGTGTGGGGGGGGGCGGTGGGTTTGTCTTGAAGGAAAAAAAGGGGGCCAGTCAAAAAGCCAAAGCTCTGCATAGTTTAACACGCCATAAAATATTCATTTCCTAAGTGGTACAGCATTTTGCCCTTTGAGAGGCTCATGCATTGTTTAGGCCATAAAGCGGGGGGGGGGGGGGGGGGGGGGGGGGGGGAGTTTGGTCGGGCGGCTGGGTAGGGAGAGCGGAAGTGCTCGGTAATGGGGCCAAACAGTATAGCGCTGATTTATGCACGCAGTCACGCGGCGGCAGGAAGAGAAGGGAGAGCGTGTGCATGTCTGTGTGCGCGGTGGGTGTGTGTGTGTGTGTGAGTATGTGTGTGTGTGCGTGTGCGTGTGCGTGTGCGTGTGCGTGTGCGTGTGCGTGTGTGTGTGTGTGTGTGGAGGATGGTTAGGGGATTTGCAGAGGAAAAGGGGGAAGTGTGTCAGCAACACTCTATACCTCCAAAAACCAGTCCAGCTCCCATGGCGTGCCAACATGCGTGTTATATGCCACCGCGCTGACAAACCCTTTAAAGATGGCACTCTGGCAACCTCCCCGGGCAGCCTCAAACCACTTAAACCCCAGCCATCCGTATTGTGGGAAGGCTTTATAGCTTGAAAACAAGCGGATCGACAAGCTCACAGCGTGCATACTCACATTTGTTTTACTTGAGTAAAAGTATCAATACTGCAATGTGGAAATACTCTGTTACAAGTAAAAGGCCCGTGTTCAGAATGTTACTTGAGTAAAAGTACAAAAGTATTGGCATCAAAATGTACTTAAAGTACCGAAAGTAAAATTACTAAAAACGTTTGAAATAGCCGATCAACAAGCTCACAACGCGTCGCGATGCGACGCGTTGTGAGCTTGTTGATCGGCTATTTTCAAATAGCCTAGGTATAAGATAGGGCTCAAGTGGTTGATGTATGTTTTATAATGTAATGATTTAGATCTGCAAAGTAACCAGTAACTAAAGGTTTCAGATAATGGTAGTGGAGTAAAAGTACAATAACAGAAAAGACAGTAGTCTACAGCCCTGAGGGACTCCACCCAACACAGGATTTAAGCGGTTACTTTCGGCTCAACGTTTGATGAACCCGTTCTATTTTTAATTGCCGAGACGTTATGGTGGCGGTTGGAGTGGAGGGTGAGCAGCCACGTCGGGAGCTCCTGTCCTGTCTCGTCGACACAGGAGCACATGGTGGAGTGGCAAAGTAACATAGTGACACATCCTGTTGGATGATGACAATTTTTCTCTTCTCTCTCTCTCTCTCTCTCTCTCTCTCTCTCTCTCTCTCTCTCTCTCTCTCTCTCTCTCTCTCTCTCTCTCTCTCTCTCTCTCTCTCTCTCTCTCTCTCTCTCTCTCTCTCTCTCTCTCTCTCTCTCTCTCTCTCTGCCTGCCGCAGAGCATAGCACACCCCGCCAATGCTCTGTCCAGGCAGTAATATACAATCTGAAAGGGTTTGCATTTCTCTCTCTCTCTCTCTCGCACACACACACGCACACACACACACACACACACACACACACACACACACACACACACACACACACACACACACACACACACACACACACACACACACACACACACACACACACACACACACACACACACACACACACACACACACACACACACACACACACACACGCAGAGACACACACACGCACAAACGAATAACGGCCATTGAGCTAATTGAAAAATATCTTCTGGTCTAATTTACACGAGACGTCGGCAATATCCGGAGGAGAAGAAGGCACTGAATAAGAGTTAAATTGCCCACAAGGGCTAAAATGTCGCAGGACTAAGAAAAACAAACCCAAACTCACAAACAAGATGACGGCCACCGAACAGCGGGGGTAGGGCCGAATACCCCCAATTCCCACCTCCTCCCTCCTCCCTCCCCGAGGCAGGAAACCGCAAGAGGACGTGTGCGGGCCGAAGGAGGTGATATATATTCTCTGGACTGGGTAATTTCGTTTGGCTGCATATCAATACGACGGCCCCTAAGCTGGCTCGGGTCCCCTTTGGTTCCTCCCGGCGCTGCATGGAAGGAAGAAAGCAACGAGTTGAACCCCCCCCCCCCCCCCCTCCCCTCCCCTCCCCGCATTCGCAACAATAAACATGCCGCTAATGGTCCGGGCCAGAAGTGGCCGCCAAACTCCCCCAGCAAACACAACCCAATCTTTAAACCTCTTTACGGTGAGCGTGATACACTTTGCAAAGCGTGGGCCAAGGCTTTATCCCATTATGAATGAGACCCATATTACTGTGGAGCATTAGCAATGTATGAGCTGGGCTTAGAAACACAAGGTCTGGCTTTTTTTTTTTTTTTTTGCTGCTTGCATCCCTGCCATGCACTACCCTGCCTTTCCCCTCTCTACTCCCTCCCTCCCTCCTTCCCTCCTCCTTTCCAAGCACCACCGCTCTCCCTCAGTGGTGGAGAGTATAACGACTGTTAAGTACATTTACTAGAGTACTGTAAGTATTAATGTTATTGTCATTTTAAGTACGTTTCAAAAACACGTATTGACTAAGCGACGTTCACTTGCAGTTGAGTCATTATTTGCATAGGGGTATATCGTCTCTGTCGACTGGAAACCTCACATGTCCATAACTGTAACTCTTCAGTGTTCAAATTCATAAACGGCAAAAGAAGCGGATCTGCAAGCTCGAAAGGCGTCGGCGTTTTCGAGCTCGCAGATCTGCTACTTAGATGCTTGTGTCTGACGCTGTGGTATGATCAAGTAGGGCGTTCATTAAGAAAAACACAATATGGAGTTACGGTGCGTTTTAAACAGCGGGCGATTAGGATAGTATTTTCCGGAAGTGCATCATATGTCTATGAGAGCCGGCAACTACTGGCGATAGGGCGAAGTGGGCGGGGGGGGGGGGCGATGAAAGATGGATTTTCTTTATATTTTGGACGATGTCGCCCGGCGATCGCCGAGAGTCGCCCGCTGTTAAAACGTACTCTTAGAAGTAGGGCTGTGAATCTTCTGCTATCTCATTATTCCATTCCGATTCTTGTGGTCTTGGGGTCACGATTCCGATTTTGTCAAAACAAACGATTTGCGATTCAAACATTTCTTTTTCTGATTCAAACAAATTTTTTTTGTCCGATTCAAAAAAAATCGCGGGTTAAAAACGTTTTTTTTCTGATTCAAAAATACAATATATATATATATATATATATATATATATATATATATATATATATATATATATATATTTTGTTTTCATTGATTCTGAATCGTCCAACATGAGAATCGCGAATCGCTTTTTTCCCACACCCCTAGTTTTTCCCCTAGGTTTCTGCTCGACAACTGCGATATATGCTCTGACTCAAGTACTGCACTTGAGAGTACTTTGTTCACTACTGCCTCTCTCTCTCTCTCTCGCTCTCTCGCTCTCTCTCTCTCTCTCTCTCTCTCTCTCTCTCTCTCTCTCTCTCTCTCCCCCTCTCTCATAACACAGCCTCCCGCTGATGCCCTGACTCTTTGCACTGACAGCTCGTCTGGGGCCCCGCCCGTCTCACAGAGCAGTACACATAGAGCAGCAGCAAACGCAGGGAGTTTTGAAAAAGGCAGTGAGGTTGCGGCCCCGGAGCGAGCCGAGCCCGTTCCACTGATCCTGGACGCTCCGGCACTCTGGGCTACTAACCCGGGTCGAGTGCATGGAGGCGGCGGGGGCCCTCCTCCATCACCGGCGCTATATAGGCCCTGTCTCCAGTCGCTTTCTGATCTCAAGGCTTCCCGCAACCGCCTCCGCGCCGTGGCATCTGATCTCGCAGGCCCAGCCAGCTGACTGAAGGAAGTTTCACCGCAGTGCAATGCAAGGGCGGCAGGGGGGGGGGGGGGGGGGGGAAATAAACTGAAACACGTTATGTGAAGGCATGGAGACAGCTACTCCTATTCTTAGCGCCTGCAATATTACACTGCATTTGAAAAAGGAAAGATATGGACGAAAATAACCAGAGTTCAAATGGATCCATGGTTATTGGTTAGTCGCGAGCAGTGTTGGAAAGTAACTAAAGTAATATGATATTGCTTTAGTTACTTTCCAACACTGGTCGCGAGCTCATGTTGATGCTTTTGGTTAAAATACTTAGAAAACACACGGACAGACTTAACCACAGACAGACTTCCGGCCTCCCTATTTTAGCCAGGGCATTATTATATTTTTATTATACACTATTTTTGTTTTTGTTGTCCTATATTAAAATTGGCTTAAGGGAGGGCCGGACCTCTGACGTCACACTCATGTCACCACGTCGTCACGTTCACGTCACCATGACACAGTGATAACCATATAAGGAGTTCCAAATGCTGCTACGTCCAAATACGGAGTGTGTTGTCTAACCTCAATGTGTCGTCATCAGAGCCTTGTATTAGCCTTAGGGACAGAAAACAGCACCGGTCACGTGGTTCACGTACACTCGAAATGGTGACAAACGCTCACAGACTCCAGTGTATTCCGTAAACTTCTAGTTCAGGGATTTGTCACTATTCGGCTCCTCTGACTGGCCCCACGAAGTGAACGGCGGTGACGCAACTCTCCTTCAATGGCTCTGCTCCTCATGGCATCAGGCGCACACAAATCAGTCAGCTCCATAGATGGGGACAAAAGGGGGCATGCCCATATATGGGCATATACTGATGACATCAGGGATATCTCCATATACAACCCTATCGCCAGAGGAAACGTCGTCATTGAACATTTCTCCAGAAACGTTCAATGGCAACGTTTGTGGACCACAAAAACGTTACATTTTCAAAAAGAATTGCATTTCAACGTTTTGGTTTATGGTTAGGATAGGGGTTAGGTTTAGGGCAGGGGTAGGCAATTGAGATAAGCCTAGGGCCAATATCACTCCCAGACATTCCATCGCGGGCCGGGCCTCCCCGCGAACATGCACGCGCACAACACGCGCGCAAAATTTTTCGGGTCTAATTCGGGTCTAACTCGGTCTAATTCGGGTCTAATTTGGGTCTAATTCGGTTCTGTTTGACCAATATAAATCAACATTTTTTCCGGTTTAAATATCAGCACAGGCGATTTTTCTGGTGATTTTTTTTTTCTTCTCCATTTTCCTATAATCTAGCTATAAAATGTTATAAATCCTTTAAAATGCATCGTGTTTATGAGTGCATGATTTCAAAAGTGGGTTCAAAATCAAAAAATATTTTTCTAAAAAAAAAAAAAAAAATTATTTTTTTTTTTTTCTCAAAATTATCTCACGGGCCAGATATTATTTCTGGGGGGCCAATTTCGGCCCGCGGGCCGCCTATTGCCGACCCCTGGTTTAGGGTTCATTAGTATGCAACGTACAATCGACAATTGACCCTACATGGTTCTCAGCTGCGCACAACGTTTACATGCAACGTTTTCACAAAACGTACTGTGACAACGTTTTCTCTGGCGACCATAGGCTGCCATATATGGACATAAAAGGGACAAGGACTGACAGATACAGAGATATCCATATATGGGCACATCAGTTGGATCGGCGCTGCGACGTAGGTGACTACGTCGCAGCCAACAGCCCGAACCTCTCATTTTCATCAATAGCAGATTGACACATCGTGAGCTTGTAAACCTGCTTTGTTCTCTACCGTGACATTGTCATACAATACAGTATACAAGTATTACATATGGAGGTACAGTACAAGGTCGGCGGCTATTTGTTTTCCGAGTGCAACTCAAAAAGACAGAAAGACTGACAAAACATAAAATGCGGCAGCCTCTACCCGTAACCTCTCATGCCGGCGTTTCATCACAAACACGTCCCCCGACTGCTGTACACCACCGCAACGTCCACGGGAACGAACACCCAATCAATCTGGAGCGGAGGAGAGACAGCGAAGGGCGTGGATGACTGGGGCGTCTTTGCGTAGCCCCCTGATTGAGGGTTGTGAAGCTATAGGGGGGAGATGGAGCGAGTGCTCTCCACGGAGGCTGCAACATGGGAGCAGTGGCGGAAAGTGTCCAAGTACATTTACTGAAGTACTGTGCTTAAAGTACAATTTTGAGATACTTTGACTTTACTTGAGTTCTTCCATTCTGCAATACTTCATACTTCATACTCAACTATGTCTCAGAGACAAATTAGTATTTTTGGCTAAATTAATATATCATTACAAACATACATTAAGCAATTCAGTCCTATATATACTTTGTATGTTTGAAATGTTTCAAATACATTTCATCCATTGGAAAACTTTCCGCATAATGAGCACTTTTACTTTTGATACGAGTACTTTCACTCCTGATACTTGGGAGGCTATATTTAGCCGCCAATACTTTTGCACTTTTACTCAAATGCATTTTGAACGCTGGTCTTCTACTTGTAAGAGAGTATTTCTACATTGCCGTATTGATTCTATTACTTAAGTAAAGAAAGTATCAGTAGCTATACTTCTTCCATCACTGCCACGGAGGACTGGGAATCCCTGGAGCTTGCAAGCTCCTCATCTACAACCCCCCCCCCCCCCCCCCCCCCCCCCCATGGCGAGGGACAAGGAGCTTACGGCAGAGCAGCCCCTGGGAGCGCCCCTCTCTCCCTGTCAGGCTACACGCTCCCTCCCGACGCTCGCTTCAATGAGAGTGCACTTCAAAAATAAAAAAGAGAGAAAGAAAGAAAGAAAATAAATCGACGCTGTCACGGCAGAAACCTCTCATCTCCATATTTTAACAGTATTTTTTTTTGGGGGGGGGGGTACATTAACGCCCCTACTTGATCACACTACAACGTCACGCAGAAGCATCAAAAGTAGCAGATCCAGCTTGTAGATCTGCTGCTACTTGCTATTTCTTTTGAATTTGAATCCAGAAAAGTTTTTGGACTATAGGCTCTATGCACAGCAGCCATATTGTAAGACATTCACAGGTGTTACCAATGATACTAATGAAGGCTCTGTTCCACTCTGGTCAGACGGAGTCAGGGTGCTGATAGTGTGCATGTTGGCTCACTGGAAACACTCCCAAATGGCCCTTTACGGGTGTGTAACTCTGAGAGTGTACAAATGGACGGGTCCATTTGGTTCCATTTGTAAACTCTCAGTGGCTGCGGTTACATGGACAGTTGTATTCGGAATGAATACACTTCTATTCGGAATGAATGAATGGATGAATTCATTCCGAATAGATTTGCTCATGCAAACACCCCAATTGGAATAGAATATTCCATTCCAGTCTGACCCGAATGCATTTTCATTCGGAATAGGAGGGGTGGTATAGACCGTTTGAATCGGGTTAAATCAATCGGAATTGACCATGTAAACACTTTATTCCAAACGCTCCTGTCTGTTTGGAATACATGCATTCCTTTGCGCATGTCCGTGCTTAGTAGGGCTGTCAGAATTGTCCAAAAATGACCTATCAAATCTCTAATTCGGCCACGGTTGGTGCTGAGAAGCGCTCGCTCCTGCGGGATAAAATGAATGATTCTAATAGCGTCATTTAATAAGCCTGTAATGGTTAAGCCCAGACATGTCCAGGAGAACGGACGCTCCGAGGATTGCTGGCCTAGGCTACACTTATATGGATCTGTTTCTAAACAGGTATTTTAGTCCTCAGTTTTTAAAAAGAATCCCTGGCCACATGACAAAGATTTTTTTTTTTAAAATCCCTATCCACACGTAAACGCAGAAACGCATTGATCATAGACTGTAGTCTCTCTCTCTCTCTCTCTCTCTCTCTCTCTCTCTCTCTCTCTCTCCTCTCTCTCTCTCTCTCTCTCTCTCTCTCTCTCTCTCTCTCTCTCTCTCTCTCTCTCTCTCCATTTATTATTATAATGACCATGTGCGAATGCGCGATGACATCATCGTACGGTACCTACATGAGAAATGTGACAAATACTATAGGCTAGCCTACGTTTTACCGTGTCTGGTACCAATACAAAAAAAGAAACTGGTCTGAACTTGTAGATCTGCTACTTTTGCATTAAAACGGCGATGACAAAGGAACACAGGCTTGCACCGCATACAACGCTGCCTGGCCAGGAGTCGGTGCGTTGCTTACCGGCCTGCCTACGACCGATAGACCTCCGCCGCGGAGGCACAAGGGGGCTATTGCCTCCTCCCATGCCCACCAGGGGAAGTTCTGCTCCGGGTAGTGGCCCCTGGTCCATGCCCGGGCGTAGGCGGGAACCACTTTGCGCATGTCAAAAGTTATATTCTGAATGAATGCTTTGGTC
>NC_139948.1:5990407-6002907 GCF_963454915.1 Gymnoscopelus microlampas
GCAGAGGAGACTAACTGTGAAAAGCGCGGCTGCTGCCGCACACGCAGGCCCCGGCAACACCGTGCCTCTGCATTTCACAGCTAATTGGACGTTTAATCCGACGTCACACTGGATATGGAGTCGCTTTATCTCGCTGCTTCCGCCGTGAAAGTTATATTTCCCTATTAATCTCTTTCATCAAAACGGGGGTGGCGGCTACCCTGTTGTCCCGGTAATAAACCCTCGACGTGATGTCAAATCTGGACGGGATTGGCACTTGGCAAAGGATTCGATTCTACAAAATGTCTTCTAAATCCTATAACAGTTTTTAGAAAAAAAACGAATGTTTCTATATCAGTGGTGCTCAAAGGTTTTCATGTCAAGGACCCCAAAACGTATTATGTATTTGGCCGCGGACCTAGCCTGGTAAACCCTCCCTCCGGAAATCTCATTTCCATTTGATTTCAGGAGTGAGTCTGGCCTGAACCGCCTTTTTGCAATATTCGCTGTGGGCTGGAGTTGGGCGGGAGTAATACCGTTGACTGACAACCCCTTCAACCAATGATCGTTTTTCCCCTTCAGCCAATCAGCAGTTCATTTTGACGACCTCCAGACTATGTGACGCAACGGGACTTTTGGGACGGCCGTGCCCAAAATAGGTTGCCTTATTGGGATACATGCGTGTCACTCCCCGCCCCTGCCGGTTCTCTAAATTTATATTTTTAAACAGGCTCTGTCAGGATTTATTGACCACATATATGAAGTTAAACAACTAAATTCTATCCAAACGATATCTTAATAGTAAATTCCGTGCCTCAAAAAAGAAGTTTGAGACCGTTTTAAAACCAAAAATAAGAACTGACGGCACTCGCAGAAACAACAATGGCTGCCGTTCGTCTTTTGTCGGCCCCAGTCAGGCTGCACTCGGGCTCATTCGGGCTCACTCGAACTCGCCACCTGATTGGCCAACTGTCGCTGTCAAACACAGAACGATGTGCGACGACGCTGATAGGCTCGTCAGTTCGGCGTATAGAGCGAATATTGCAGAAAGGCGGGTCAGGCCAGACTCACTCCTGAAATCAAATGGAAATGAGATTTCCGGAGGGAGGGTTTACCAGGCTACCGCGGACCACCATCTCAAAATGTTTTGTTCCAGGGACCCCCAGAAGCAAAGATTTCAGTTACATGTTCGCTTACAAAAATATATATTCAAAGATTTGCTCCAATGTTCTTGATTTTTTTTTTTTAAATGAGCTTGTATATCTGCTATTTTTGAATAGCCGAAGTGTAAAATAATGCTTTTTTAGCTCAAATCAAAAAGTGACACAGATGCGTTCCAGGTCTTAATGGGTTAAATTGCGCCACACATACGAGGGACAGCGGGATCCACTAGCTGACGCATACACCAACAGAATTCAACGTGTGCATCATTGGAAAATGTGTGGTAAGAGTTAAAATGTTTTGCCACTTCGGTTTTCCATTTCTGCAACTACACAAACATATAGCCTCACAGTCCCTTATATACGACTCCCTTTTTACAGCTTTGTTAATGTCCATTTCAACAAAGAAAAGACAACGACAAATACAAAAAACACTGTCCTTTTCCAAATATATGGACCACTGCAGACCATCCACTTCTGTTCATGAACATATCAGCAACTGCTCAACGTTAAAAAAGATGAATGAGTCGGCTATTTAGTTTGCATATTCCGGCACTCGCCTCGCCTTGGTCTTGGGACGAAGGGGCGAGACAAACAGTAGTGGATTTCAATAGTGCAAACACAAACATTAGCATATATTGAAGTATGGAATGGCTGCTCTGTGTGTGTGTGGGTGTGTGTGTGTGTGTGTGTGTGTGTGTGTGTGTGTGTGTGTGTGTGTGTGTGTGTGTGTGTGTGTGTGTGTGTGTGTGTGTGTGTGTGTGTGTGTGTGCGCGCGCGTGTGCGTCATCGCCTCCACAAAAGGGGAGCACACTCTTCCCAGTAAAAAAACGTACTTATTTGAACTTGGAGTGTGTACACATGTGGACATTACATTTCGTTCACAATTGTAAACAGAGTAACAAATTCTCACTGAGGAGTTTACATTTTGCTGTTATGCGGCACAACATAGAGGAACTGATATCCCCAATAGTTGCTTGAGTCACACCCCCCCCAACTCTCTCTGAGAGTGTGTGTGTGTGCGTGTGTGTGTGTGTGTGTGTGTGTGTGTGTGTGTGTGTGTGTGTGTGTGTGTGTGTGTGTGTGTGTGTGTGTGTGTGTGTGTGTGTGTGTGTGTGCGTGCGTGTGTGCGTATGCGTGTGTGTGTGTGTGTGTGTGTGTGTGTGTGTGCTCTTTTGCAGTTATGACTATGACTTTACAGGACAAATGTGTGTTTTCATTTGTGCACATTAAGTCTGTGTATTTGTGTGTGTGTGAGTGTGTGTGTGTGTGTGTGTGTGTGTGTGTGTGTGTGTGTGTGTGTGTGTGTGTGTGTGTGTGTGTGTGTGTGTGTGCGTGCGTGCGTGCGTGCGTGCGTGCGTGCGTGCGTGCGTGCGTGCGTGCGTGCGTGCGTGCGTGTGTGTGTGTTTGTGTGCGTGCGCAAGCGCGCGCATGCCCGTGCGTGTTCCCGTGTGCGCGCGCACGTGTCTGTGTGTGAGTCATCAAACATCCAGGTTTGTTAGGCACCCCCGCGATCCCATGCTGATTTTTTTGGTTTCCGTTCATTGCTTGATAAATCATGAATGTTTTAATTGTACCCTGACCTTGATGGTAAGGACCGGACGTCATTTGTCAATTAGGAGTGCAATGGGGTGATGTGGGGGTGAGCGGTGTGTGCTGGCACAATGATTCTTCATCATGTCTTGGCCCGCGGAAACGGAGGACTCACTGCCCTCCTCCTCCCCGCGCGGGCGCGCGCGCGCACTCACTTCCTATTAAAAACACCTCTCTGTTTGAAACACTTCTCAAACCAGCACCGACGGTATGTATGCTTTGTTCTCCCCCTCCGTATTCCCCCCTGCTCACAAAAGCCCTAACTTTGCAACACAATCCTCCGCTGTTTACCGAGCGTAATTCAAAAATAGTGGTGCATAAAAAAAGCTATACAGTATATCTTTTTTTTGTTTCTTTTTAATAACAGAGGAAAGTGGGAGAGCGGGTACAATCGGGCCTAATCCACGCGTGGGCGTCCGCGGCAGCAGATCCGCGCGGGCTACACGGGCTATTCAGGACACGGAACGCGCAAATCCCCGGAGAATGCCACTGCTGCCACGACGAAGATGCGTTTCGGTGAGGATTTGGGGCTCCGGGAGAGAGAGAGAGAGAGATTTAAGTGTGAGGCCCCATTGTGGGCACGAACGTGCAACGTCTGGGGATAGTTGTGGCAAACGAGCAGGTGGGATGGAGGAGGTATTAATAATCCATTAAGACCGGGAACGCATCTGTGTCATTTTAGATTTCTTTGGCTATTCAAAAATAGCAGATATACAAGATCGTAGCGCGGCACCGAGTGCCGCGCTATGAGCTTGTAGAACTGCTATTTTTGAAAAATCGTGAACATTTGTGCAAATCTTTGAATAATATATTTTTTTAAGTAAAAATTTGTAACTCAAATCTTTGCTTCTGGGGATTCTACAAATGTCTTCAAAATTCTAAACAGTTTTTTTTCCCTAAAACTCATGTTGCTATAATATCAGTGGTCCTCCAACTTTTTTCATGTCAAGGACCACCCAAAAGTTGGCCGCGGACCCCATCTCAAAATATGTCGTTGCAGGATCCCCAAAAGCAAAGTTTTTAGGTACAAATGAGCGCTTCTAAAAGTAGATATATTCAAAGATTTGCACTTAATGTTCAAGATTTTTCAAAAAGATAGCAGATATACAAGCTCATAGCGCGGCACTCTGAGCATACATCTGCTATATTTCAATAGCCAAATAAATCTTAAAATGACACAGATGCGTTCCCGGTCTTAAAGGGTTAAGCGACGGGGTCTAACTAACGTTTCACACCGCGATTCCCTAACCCGCGCGCCACAATGAACTTCCCAGCGCTATAGCTTGCGGTTGTGTCGAGTGGCAGCTAGCAAAGCGCGGAGGTGGGGTCGCGGGTTATATAAACTGTGCTAATTCCATTCATCCTGGCATCTGAGGAGCCACTCACTCTCTTTTATTCTCTCCATCTCCATCGCCCTCCCCGAGGTCTTACTCAGAGCAGTCTAGCATGGAGAGAGAGAGCCAGGGTTTTTCTTTTTTCCCTTTTTTCCTTTCCTTCTTCTCTTTTTCCTTTTGTCATCCGGCACAAAAGGCTCACTGAGTCCTGTCTTTAACCAGGCTAACAATAGACCAGCCTGGGCCTTTAACTGTATAGTCCGCCAGCCCACTTAAATGCTGGCGGGGGCTCTTTTTAACTCTTTAAGACCGGGAACGCATCTGTGTGCCATTTTTTTAGATTTCGTTGGGCTAATCAAAAATAGCGGCATAGCTGAGTGGTTAGGGAGCCCGCCTAGGGAGCCAGAGGCCGTGGTTGCCCCAGGTACGATTCCAGGCCAGGCCAGCAAATGTGTCGATGAAATGAAATTTGTCCCTGAGAAAGACTCTTAACCCCTAATTGCTCACAGGCCCTCATTGGAAACAAGACCGCAAGGACTTTCATGAACGGACCTGTTAAAGGAAAAAGGAATTATTATTAAAAAATATATATTTATATTATATATTATGAAATATACAAGCTCATAGTGCGGCACCGAGTGCCGCATGAGCTTGTAGATCTGCTATTTTCTTTTAAATTATGAAAAGTTGTGCAAATATTTGTTTTATTTTTTTATTTTTTGGCGGACATTTGTAACTCAATTGTTTTGCTGCTGTGGGTTCCTGGAACTAAATATTTTACAAATGTTTGCTTTAAAAAATATATAGTCCAAGATTTCGCCACGAATGTTCACGATTTTTCAAAAATAGCAGAACTACAAGCTCATAGCGCGGCACTCGGTGCCGCGCTATGAGCTTGTATATCTGCTATTTTTGGAATAGGCAAAGACATCTAAAAATGACACACAGATGCGTTCCCAGTCTTTAATGGGTTAACTCAGCCGGCCGGGGGTGCCGAGCCGCTGGAGAATCAGACCGCAGCTATATACCGGGCCAATTTTCCCAAACCACCCCCTGCGAGTGTAGTGTAGTGTGTGTGTGTGTGTGTGTGTGTGTGTGTGTGTGTGTGTGTGTGTGCCCAGTCCACCGTGTAGCCGCGCGACCGGTTTTCGCACGAGCCAGAGAAGTATTATAGAGCGCGGCGTGGATCTTTTTCAAACGGCCATAGTGGAACAAAAAAAAAACCCGGGCCCCCCTTGGAAAAGCCTCCTACATGCTGCGCTCTCGGGCCAGATTAAGGGGAGCCCGCTCATGTGTGAACAAACCCCTCCAACCCCCCCCCCCCCTCCCTGCATCGACTGGGCCAGATCCCGGACGGACAGCCCCGCAGGTCCGAGGGAGCATTTTACAGCCTGTTTAACCCATTAAGACCGGGAACGCATCTGTGTCATTTTTTTTAGATTTCTTTGGCTATTCGAAAATAGCAGATCTACAAGCTATGAGCTTGTAGATCTGCTATTTTTTCTGGATTTTTTTTTAAAAATGATGTGTGAATCTTCGATTATAGATATTTTTAAAGCAAACATTTGTAACTCAAATCTTTGCTTCTGGGGGATTCTACAAATGTCTTCTAAAGCCTGACAGTTTAAAAAAAATCGTATGTTGCTGTAATATCAGTGGTTCTCAAACCTTTTCATGTCAAGGACCCCCAAAATGATATGTATTTGGCCGTGGACCCCCATCATAAAACATTTTGTTCCAGGGACCCCCAGAAGTTGTAACATGAGTTAAAAATGTTCACTTAAAAAAGATATATATTCAAAGATTTGCACAAATGTTTCACGATAAAAAAAAAAAATAGCAGATCTACATGCGTTCCCGGTCTTAATGGGTTAACAGCAGCTTCAAAAAGCCCCCGCTCCCCCCCCCCCCCCCACCACCACCACCACCACCACCACCCCACCACAATCCCCCATCCCCACCGCGGAGAGATTTATCCAACATCTGGCTACGGGGCGGGCTGATTGGCTCTGAGCGTTGATTAAAAACTCAGCATTGTTCGAGCCTTTCTTGTTTTTCCCTTTCTTGTGGAATCCGCCAAGGAGTACAAAATGGCTCGATAGGCTGCGTGTGAAAAGTCTTCGGGCCCTCGCGCTCCGACGAGGGACCGCGCTGCGAGCGAGGGAGGGGGCTCCAACCGCCCCGGCTCCGGCTCCTGGAATCCAATAAAAGCGCTTTTTTTATTCCAGGAGCCGGGGGCCCGCGACGACGTGAGGCTAATCCTTGATCTGTGAACCAGGAAGCCGAGGAGGGCTCCGGAGCACGGGGGGCCGCGGCGCTCTCGATCATTTATGGGGAAAACTTCAAAGAGGTCATCCGCGCCGATCACACTTTGTGTCTCTTATCTGGCGAAGGAAGAAACGAAACGGACACAAATAACAACAAGCGCAGGAAAAAAAGTGACTTTGCAAGGATAGTGGAATACTGAGCAGGAGAAGGCGAGGGATGAAGGTATGTTTGAAATAGTGTGTGTGTGTGTGTGCTTGTGTGTGTGCTTGTGTGTGTGCGTGTGTGTGTGTGGGTGAACACGTGCGTGCAATGTTTGGCAAGGAGGTCCCGAGATTACAAGCGATGAGCTGCCACCGTCTACAGGGGGGGGGGGGGGGGGGCTCGGCCGGCCGCTCGGGAAACGCTCTCGATCTGGCTCCTGGTCCGACGGAGACGATTGAGCGAGAGAAGCCTGGAGAGGATCAGTGCCGCGTGACTCCTCCTCCTCCTCCCTCCCCCGTCTTCCCATGGAAGCGACACCGACACCCAGAGCTCATCCAGGAAGATCTTATACTACGTCGGATTTATGCTCGGTTGCGCACCGCAGATCTACAAGCTCACAGCATGTCGGAACGGAAGTCGTCGGCGTTATCGGTCGATCTTGTTGCGGCGAATACAGCAAGCTCAGTATATGAGCTTTTATATATGGGCTGTTTTTCGGGGCACGCGATATGGCACGATATGGCCAGATCTACGGCATGCGACACAGCGCGTGACCAAGAATGATTCAGGCACCACACTCCAACTACTCCCAGACTCCCTTGCTGGCTCTCCTCTCCCTCCTCCCCACCCACCCCCCCCCTCCCCCTCCCCTGCTCCTACTATGGGGCACAGCCAGCTCTCCACATCACATCAGAAATGTGACTGGCCTCAAACTGCTGACTTGCTCACAGTCCATTGAGTTTCCTCTCCTTATCAAATTACAGCCACCTCAATAACCCAGTCGCTGCAGCGCGCCGCAAGAAATGAGGTTTCCTCCAACCCGCCCCGACCCCCCCCCCTCCCCCCTCTCCCCCCTCCCCTCTCCCCCCTGGCACTGCTCTCCTTTTTTTCTCTCTCCCCACCGCGCTTTATTTCTTCCTTTCTTTCTTTCTTTCTTTCTCTCTTTCTTTCGCTCTTTCATTTGTCTCTCGCGCTCTATCACGCGCCACCCTCTTTTTCGTGCAGAAAGCAGACAGGAGATGGAGGAGAGAGAGAGAGCCAGTGGTACAAGGGGGGGGGGGGGGGGGGGGGGGCGGGGGAGGGGGGGCTGATGTGAATGTCTGCGTGTACGTCGAGTGTGTGCGTGTGCGCGCGCGCACGACTGTGATGCCCCATCGGCTGCACACTGCTGATTTGCAGACATGAACCGATGTCCAGATGGCGGGCGACTTGCCGGAGAGGCTTTTTTTTCTCTCCTTTTTTTCAATACCCTGACAAGCGTTCAGTCACGAACGACGGGCCCCGCCGAGACCGCGGCTCATGGCGTCCGTCGGCCCGGGGAGCCGGGACCGCCATAGGGTCCCCTGCCGGGTCACTGACCCCCCTTTCCCTACCAGTCCCTACCCGTAAAACAGTCAAAAACAAAATCTCCAACTCGACCCCTCCCCCCATGCCACAATCCCAGAAAACTCCCCCTATACGACAGAAGGTGACACGGCCACATCAACCAGTTATTTACCTGTGGCGAGATGTTGGGATGGGGGGGGGGGGCTGCCGGTGGGTTGATGGGGATGGGGATGGCGGGGGATGGGGGGGGGGGGTTGGTTGGCGGGTAGCGGCAAAAAAAAAAGAACGGCGACCCGCACCAAGGTCATCCATCTCACTCTGGTCTATTCTGCGGGCCGAGCGGCTGGTTATGATGAAGTCAAAATGAAAAAGGCTCATCCCCGGGTCAGCGGCCTGACAGCTGATGGATGTCATTTAACCTTTATCCCAGCAGATGGTTACTGGTTCAGACACCACAGTAAATAAGGTCCACATCAGAGGTGTGGGGGGGAAAGGACAGGAAATAAAGCCGGCGGCTTTATACTTCGGACGCGCACGCCTGTGTCTGGTGTTGCCAGATTATGTGAGAGAAACAAGCAACCAGGTCTAGGAAAACCAGCCCAAAAGAAGCGACTATGGGCCACACGAGCACTTTAACATGTACATCAGCTATTTGAAAATAGCAGATCCACAAGCTCGCAACGCGTCGCATCGTGAGCTTGTAGATCGGCTATTTTCAAATAAAATCTTGCGGGGAAATTATAATAAGCAGATCTGGCAACCCTGCCTGTGTCGCGCACCGCAAACTAGCCTACATGAGGTCATGTCGTGGACTTATAGGTCCGGCCTGGACTCGCCCGCCTCCACTAGCCCCTCCGGGGTCTGCACGCGCGCCAGACCCCCATTTATCCTTAACCCCAATAGCAATCATTGGGGGTAGTGGGGGGGGACTAAATTCCCCCACCGCGTTAATGCATGCAAATGAGAGTTCAAGCTAAATTTACGCGGAGCCACGAACACCACCACCCTCCCCCCTACTTCCCACCCGACGCCGAATTAACATCAATATTTGTCTTAGTTCTATTATCTAATTTCTACCTCATTCGCATGCTAATTGCGACAATTAGCATTAAATAAGAGCTTGCGGTTCAGAGGAAATAACCTGCCGGAGAGCACTTAGGTGGAATCACCAAACAGCAGTCACCTGCTCTCTCTCGCACGTACGCACGCACACACCACACACACACACACACACACACACACACACACACACACACACACACACACACACACACACACACACACACACACACACACACACACACACACACACACACACACACACACACACACACACAGACACGCATACACAAACAGAGAGTGTGAGAGAGGGAGGGAGCAACTAGGGAAGGGAGAAAAGTTGTATCCAGAGAGAGTGCCGTTTTATGCATGTGTGCTTGTGTGCGTGCGTGCGTGTGTGTGTGCGTGCGTGTGAGAGTGCTCATAAGGGTACGGATAAACATCGATGTCCACTGGCGAGCCAGTGGCGGTTCTCCAAACAGCCCAGAGTTGGTTCAATTGCTCTCTGCCCTCTGCAACTTTTTTTTAACCAGAGACGCCGCCGAGCGCGTCGGTGACAGAGGCTAGCTGTCCGAAGCGAAGCGGAGCGGACGGATTAGACCAACTCCCCTGTGGGAAAAGAGCCCCGTCGGCAGTCACACAACCGCGAGCGGCGTTGTCTCGTTAAAGGACACAGGTACGCCCGTGGCGGGGAGCAGGTGCGCTGACACCGGGCCGGAGGCCGTGTTGGGTATGACGCGCGCTGATTGAAAACGCCACGGGGCGTACTTCCAACACAAACACTGCTATAACTCTGCACCCCCCCCCACGTATTCCTCGCCTGGCCCCTCCCTTCATTTTGTAAATGGGCTGCTGGACTGGGGCTAGTGCCAGTGTGTCGTTAAGAACTTAACACATAATACTTTTTGTACATCTATAGCAAAACATTGCAGATCTACAAGCTCCTCAAACTGGGGCAGTCAAGATGAACAGTTTTTTTTTTTTACCAAGGACCATGGTGGTTTTACCAAGAACCATGGTGGTTTTATGTGGTTTTAACAAGGACCATGGTGGTTTTACCAAGGACCATGGTGGCGGTGGAATCATTTAAAGAGGTGGTGCCATGGGTTTGCACTTTTTTCTGTTTTTCATGTGTCTATGAGGTTGATAGAACTTCATTAAGCCCCCTGGTGGTGTTTTTATGGTGTTTTATGTCTTCTCTGACTATTTTGAGTTTCTACCTGGAGGCTGAAACCTTGAGGGTCAAACGTGCCAATAGAAAAACAGCACTTTATTGTTTTGTAAAAACATACCCTCCCCCTCATTATCACAACACAACAGGTGTGGGCATGAGGAGGAGGAGGGACTAGGACAGGTGGGTGGTGCTAAGGTGGTGGAGGAGGTGCTAAGGTGAGAACCAGGTATACTTAATGAACTGGAGGCGTATCCACATAAAAACATAATGTTAACAATTTCTGTACACCTTTTTGAAAAGAATCTTCCTCCTAGCATAACCATAATACCTGATGATTATGTTTTAGGGGGGGGGGGGGGGGGGGTCACTGAAAATCACGGCACCCCGTCTTTAAGGCAACACTTACACTGGATCACCTTACCTCACTACAGGATTGTAAGAGTAGTATAATGGACTTTTAAGAGTACAGTACTAATGTGGTATTGGTAGATGCTTTTTTCCCTTAATTTTGTAATTCTGTAGCACTGCCTTGACTCTGTACTGGTCTAGCCTGGTTCCAGACGAATCTGCCATTGCAAAAAAAATTGCCTTTGGCAGATTAGGTCTGGCCCCTCTCAATAGAGATTGGATTTCTCTCCCTCCGAAGTTATGAGGGACCAATCAGGCCCCAGTATGCAAATATGGGGCGGGTTTATCACCAGAGGCATTTCTTTTTATTTGCCCCTTGGAAATGCAGGTTCCACACTGAGATTCCAGACTAATATCTACGCAGTGATATTAGTTAGATCATGTTGGCCGATTATGGCCAGCATGGGGTTCTTTAAAAAAACATCCCAGGATGGCCTCTGTTGGTTGCTGTGACCGAGACAGAATATAAAATATACAGGGTAGCCTAATAAACAACAAAAAAAAAGACATGACCAGATGGATGGACGGGAACTCAGCACTAACCGAGTTGAGCGCTTCTATTGCCCCGGGACCTGGAGTCATTGCACTGCCCTCATTGAATCAGCACACACACACGCACACACGCACACACGCACACACACACACACACACACACACACACACACACACACACACACACACACACACACACACACACACACACACACACACACACACACACACACACACACACACGCAAAATTACATAAAAAAAGGCATTGTACAGGGCAGGAGAAACAAAACCAACAAGAAATCCCGGTCCTCTCAGGAGCAATTTCACTGCCTTTGAAATTCTCAGAAAATTAACCCCACCACACACCACACACACACACACACACACACACACACACACACACACACACACACACACACACACAGTTCAGAATAGTGCATGTGAAAAATTGACCCCAGCAACAGAGCCCAGGGGCCCTCTGTGTTGCGCGTGTGAAATAACGTGGTATTGTGAATTTCATATGCTAGTATGCGCATGCAGTACTGTAGCACTGATGGGGCAAAGCGCCGCTTCTCTCTATTGGTTCCACTCAAATCAAAGGAACATAAATATGTGTTATGTATATATACAGTATATATATAAATATGCCTCTTGTTCTGTCCACTTACAGTAGTGGGGGGAAATAAATGTAGTGGATTCAAAGGTACTTGTGGGGTGAAAGTCATATGGGGGTCCAAAAATACAAATACTCAAACAAAGTACAGATACTCAAACACTGTACTCAAGTAAATGTATTTTGTTATTGTCCAGTGTCTACCGTCCAGTGCTGGAAAATGTACTCAAATTATTTACTTAAGTAAAAGTACCAATACTGCAATATAGCAATACTCTGTTGCATGTAAAAGTCCAGAATTAAACATTACTTGAGTAAAAGTACAAAAGTGTTGGCATCAAAATATACTAAAAGTACCAAGAGTAAAAGTACTAAAATATTAGAAAATGGACGATTTTTAAATGTTCACAGCGCGTCACTGAATTTTCAAATAGCCTAGGTATAAAATAGAGCTGAAGTGGTTAACGTATGTTTTATAATATCATCATTTATCTGAAAAGTAAAGTTTTCAAATAATTGTAGTGGAGTAAAAGTACAATATTTGCCTCTGAGATGGAGTGGAGTAGAAGTAATCAAGTATTGGAAATTGGAAATACTCAAGTAAAGTACACCTCCACATTTTACTTAAGGACAGCACTTAAGTAAATGTACTTAGGTACTTTCCACCACTGCCACCGTTGCCTACTCCTTTAACACTACAAACATGGGACATTTGCTGGTTACACCGCACCTCATGGCAGGCTCTTTTCCACTGTAAATAACTACAACACATCCAGTGGCGTCAGTTCAGCAAAAGCTAGGGTATGGCAGCATGCACACACACACACACACCTCATGCACGCGCGCGCAGCGCGCGTGCATGAGGTCACCCCAGCGCGCGCGCAAAATTTTT
>NC_139948.1:6012907-6017907 GCF_963454915.1 Gymnoscopelus microlampas
AGAAAGGGGTAAGAAACATGTAAAGTGGAAAATGTGCGGACATTTTTTCCCAAGCCCAGCCAGCAGCCACTGGGTGCAGCATATCAGATGCGTATCAACGTATCAGATACGCTGTTTTGAACAGTTTTTGAAGGTATACACTACTAATACTGCAATATAAAAATACTCCGTTACAAGTAAAAGTCCAGAATTAAACATTTACTTGAGTAAAAGTACAAAAGTATTGGCATCAAAATGTACTTAAAGTACCAAAAGTAAAAGTACTATTTGAAAATAGCCGATCTACAAGCTTGTGAGCTTGTAGATCAGCTATTTTCAAATAGTCTAAAATAGTGTTAAAGTGGTTAATGTGTGTTTCATTATATCATAATGTATCTGCAAAGTATACTAGTAACTAAAGTTTTAAAATAAATGTTGATAGAGCTGTTTTTCCTCATCACCCACACAAAGTACCAGACACTTTCATAACGGCAACATAGGAAAGAAGACTCTAATACAGGCAGCCATGAAGATGATGAAGATGAGGATGGTAGATGATGATGGTGTGACAGCTCTGACCGGTCAGTGGTCAGTGGTCAGTGCGTGGCATTGAAAAGAATGGTTATCGTAGAGAAGAACACCGAGATGTATTGTTCTGAAAACAGTCCGAGATTAACCTCCTAGTGTTATGGTTAACATACCAGGCTGAACCCATCAGAGCAAAACAAAGTTAGTGGGACTCTAAGGAGAGAGTGTTATCTCAAACAGAGCCAGCTCAGCGGCCTTGCACAGAAGTAGAATAGGAGAAATAGAAGCATATTATATCAGAGATGACATTTTAAGCAGGTTTCTGACACTTGACAAATTATTATCAACAAGATTAACTCTATCAAATGTAGTGGAGTAAAAGTACAATATTTGCCTCCGAGATGTAGTGGAGTAGAAGTGAAAGTATTGGAAATTGGAAATACTCAAGTAAAGTACAAATACCTCAAAATGTTACTTAAGTAAACATGTTAATTATTCCAGCTACATGATATGATCATATTAGTCCAACACAATTCAAACAGTGCAAATTGATTTTATTTCAAATGCAGGGAAACATTACAGTAAAGTGCCTTCAGTGAAACTCTAATTAAAAACACATTTCATATAAACACTTTCTAATGATGAGGGTACACAGTCTTTTTCTGGGCTAAACAGGGAGTCCCTGTCAGTGTTGTTAGACCTTCTCAACCAGGAACAGTGAAACGATGGGGTGCAACATATGAAGACCCTGGTGTTTGTCCTCGAGGTAGCAAGTAGAGCATCATCTGGGGTGGTCCACTGTCCACCGCATCGTTCATCAGGTGGGTTTGCAAGGCTGACCCAATAGACGGCTGCCATGTCACTGTGGATGGTTTTAGAAAGAGGCAAGAATAGCAAACCTATTACAAACGTTTCCTAAGGTAAACATACAAAACATTTTTAAGTAAATGGGAATCAGTAGATATATACATTTGTTCTACTTGCCTGTACTTAATAGTCATGGTCCATGGGCACCTCCTCCAGGCCAGAAACCTCCGCAGTCAGCTGCTCCCGCCACAGATCGCCACTGACTGCCTCAGACACCCTCTCCCCCTCATCCTCTCCCTCATCCTCTGGGGTCACAAATTAATATCACCAGCATCCATGCAGATGTTGTGGAGAACTGCACATGCTGTTATGACCTGAAATTATATGAATGGGGGGGGGGGGGGGGGTACATTATTATTATTATGAATTCAGGGGTCGACATTATAAATGGCCCAGTGGCCCGGATGTACTTTTTAAACCGTCAGGGCCAGCAGAATGCAACAAGCACTTGCCCGGTGGGGCCAGTGAAAATAATGCCTTGAAAATAAAATCAAAACATTAACATCTAATAATTTCACATAATTTCCCTGTACTACTGTGTTCTGTTAACATGTCTGTAAACTCGAGCAGGGCAGGCTCACAGAAGAGCCTTTCCCCGTCATCCTTGGACCCCCTCGTTCATTTTCAAAATGTTTTTAAAACCACCAGTATTCGGTCAAACACCAGGTAAAAACAAATACAGAAAGAAAGTTGCCAGAGTGAAAAGCAGAATGAGACGAAAAAGAGGGAGAGAAAGTTTCAACCACAATGGTGAGACTAGAATTGGCTTACATAAGATAAGTTAAAAGCGAGCAATGTAAACAGTGCATCCACTGTGCAGCCAACTGTGTCAGCCTACATGGAGGGGGAGAGAGATCTCCCCCTCTGGATAATAAACCGCCTACTGACAGTAATGACAGTTAACCTAAAAGCTAGCGTTAGCTATTCAAAATCAATCGTCTCCTGTCCTCATCAACATTAATAGGCTAACAACTTTCTGAGGGTGAGAGACCCGACTGCATTCCATAGTAGGTCGTTCTGATGTTTTTGAATGGCTGTGGGTGTTGCTTGAAATCGCAGATCTGAAAGCTCACAACACGTCGCATTTGTGACATACTGTGAGCTTGTAGGTCGTCTGTTTCACAGTTGAACTGCAGCAGATCATTATCATACAGTGTTGCCATGTAAGATTATTATAAGCGACTTTGGGCTTCTTTTTTTGTTTACTGCTTGTAAATATTGGGCCTTCTTGGGCCTGTTTCTAAAGTGTAGTTGTATTTTTGGGCTTGCTTCCACATTTTTTTTATTATTATTTAAACCAGCAGTGGTTCTCAAATATTTTCATGTCATGGACCCCTTAGCTCTGGACTGGTCCATACTAGTGTTCTCCAACTCCTTCTAACGACCAGAGCTAATGGACCCCAAAGATGCATCGGCTATTTTCAAATAGGTATATAGGTTTAAAGTGCTCATGTGGTCTATAGTCGCTTTTCATAGACCCGTTTTCAGAGACCCGGTTGCTTATTTCTCTCACAAAAGCTGGCAACACTGATCATACACTTCAGGGTCTAAATCAGTGGTTCTCAACCTGCATGCTTTTTGGGGGGTCCCCAGATGACAGTAAAGTGACAGTTTTAAGACTTTTAAGACCTTTAAAAAAAAAGAGAGGAAAATAAACTATACTATTAAAAAAATAGCTGATCTACAAGCTTGTAGATCTGCTATTTTCACAATATTTATCTGTGGAACCGAGTAAAAAAAATGTTATGCCTCTACTCCTACAATTCCAAGAGCCTGTCAGGGTGGGGGGTCCCCAGTTCAAATATGATCATTTAGTACATTTTTAATTCCGGACTTTTACTTGTAACAAAGTACTTCTACATTGCAGTATTGATACTTTTACTTAAGTAAAACGTTTGAGTACTTTTCCCACCACACACACACACACACACACACACACACACACACACACACACACACACACACGGTACTTACATTTGAAATTAAATTCCGGGGCACTGGGGGCTGGGGCCAGTATCAATGGGGTCTTCCTCCACTGTTGAATGCAATAAAAACATTACTCAAAAAGGGCTCTTACGCTACTAACGACCACAGTTAATCCACAGCTGAATTTGACCATTAACAAAATTTAAAACAAATACTAGTCGGACTCGTGACATACAACCCACTACATTTCATGTTTAAACACAACAATTACACCAGCCGTATAATATCAGTAATGTTTAACCACTGACTATCTCGGGGGGGGGGGGGGGGCATTTGAAAAGGACTACCCCGAAAACAGCTGGCTGTGTTCGGGTAGAAGAAGCACCGCTGGCCGCGGTTTAACGTTAAAGTAGGCTCGTTCACGATACATTTACCACATATATGAAGTTTAAACAACTACATACTATCCTAAAACATATTAAAAGTACAGTCCGTGACACAACAACACTTTTAAAAGGTTTTAAAACTTACAGCTTTGGTCCACCATTAAGGCTGGTTCAGGCTGGCTCCAAGTTCGTTCCACGGACAACCGTGGGAGCAGCGGCATGTTTGGAAGAGTCAGGCCGAAAACAGGTTGCATTAGACGGCTACGTGAGTTTCACTGGCCGCCCCAGGACCCGACGGGACGGTTCTCTGAATTGTTATTTTTAAATAGTATCACCACATATATGAAGTTTAAACAACTTAATGCTATCCTAAAACATCTTAAAAGTAAATTCCGTGGCACAAAAAAGAAGTTAGAGAGAGTTTTAGAAGTTTAGATGGACGAGAATTTATAGCGGTGAAAAAGATGGCGGCCGCTCAGAAAAATTTCCAGTCAGCTCAGTTCGCGTTGCATTGTGGGACTCGGCTGTTCACCGAAGTGCTTGAAGCGTACATCGCGTGTACGCTTGGAAAAGGGGGAAAGTAGGGCACATTCGAAGGGTGGATTTGAAGGGGTCTTCGAAATGGGACAGCACTTGGCGCGCCACTGTGACGTCATCGCCCTTAAAATCCGCACTTGAAGGCTGCAACCCCTGAATTGAGACAGACCTATTATATACACTTAACATACCCTTAAGGCCTGGACTGGAGAGTTTGTCGTATACAACGGTGTCACGTAGATTGGCCGTTTTCGGAAGCGTTCTAAAAAACTGGTTGCCTGATTGTAAGAAAAAAAAAGATTGTGTCTGCCACGTGAGACGTCACTTCCTCCGGTTCCCAAAGAACACTTCTAGTGTGTGTGTGTGTGTGTGTGTGTGTGTGTGTGTGTGTGTGTGTGTGTGCGTGTGTGCGTGCGTGTGCGCGTGCGTGCGTGTGTGCAGGCAGATAATGGACCATTCGAAAAAAACACATTTCAGTGCGTTTGCCCGGAAATGCATATCTCCAGTGGAAGAAGTGCAGGGCTGTCTGCAGTCTGCAGTCCACACACAGCAGCTGCACACACACACACACACACACACACACACACACACACACACACACACACACACACACACACACACACACACACACACACACAGTACAAATCCAGAGTTTTAATTCATCCATTTGAGCTCTCACTACACTGTAAAAAAAAAAAGGAAAAAAAGGAAACTCTAATATTTTTTACAGTGTGGTGTCGCTGGTTGGTTGAAGACAGACCGCGGCGTTCGGTGAGA
>NC_139948.1:6020407-6022907 GCF_963454915.1 Gymnoscopelus microlampas
AACAGAGTAAATCTATTGCGCTTTGCGCCATTCCTCTACACAGAGAGCAAATTTAATTTAGTTCCATTTACAAAAGGTCTGGGCGAGTTTATTCGCTGTGGTAGCCTGAAGAAAAACACAAGTTAGTCCGACTCTGAAGTCCCAGTGATGAACAAGGAAGCAGTCGCCCGCGCGCACGCACGCACACGCACGCGCACACGCACACGCACACGCACACGCACACACACGCGCGCGGAACGCCGGCACCACCAAATGAAATTTCAAAATAAACGACTGAGCCCTGATTTACAATTCTCCTCCAGGGCAGAGAAAAGTGAGAAAACATTTCAATCAGTCCCCTCAGCCTTTGTTATGCTGCTATGAATCAGCTGTTTAACGGACAAAACAGCTCGACGGCCGCACAGAGAGAGAGAGAGAGAGAGAGAGAGAGAGAGAGAGAGAGAGAGAGAGAATTGTGAAATTCCCCACACCAAAAAACATAGAACATAGTGAGAGGTGTTTTCCGCAGCAGCCGACGCAGTATAGGATTTGAAGTTTTTTGATTTGTGCCTGATTGAGTCTGAACTAAGAGCACTGTGCTGAAATTGACTTGGCGGTGGCGGTGTGTGTGTGTGTGTGTGTGTGTGTGTGCGCGTGTGTCAAGAACTCAAAGAGTTCTTTCAAAACAAAGATGTCACAGTCATCTTTTATCTTTCAGAATTAGCGGCACGACACGCAGGAGAAAGATAAAGGTTAAGCCGCGAACGGTTGTGATCCAAGCAAGCCTCTGTGAGTTATTTTTTTTCTCTGCCCAAACGTCACGCCGTCGGCGTGCCGCCTGGAGAGAGCTTACAGATAACGATCAACATGCCGTACGCTTGAGAAGAAAAAAACAAACTAATGTCTTAACCTTTCCCTTATTTGTTGAGGGACTAGACAGAAGACGTGTAACTCTGAGAGTATAAATGTAGCCTGTAATAAAAGTGTAATAAGACAGTGTTATAAGACAGTTATTACACAATTATAATTCAAGTCTGAGAGTGCACACATTTTGTGCACTCTCAGAGCTAAATCAGACACCCACGACTTTTTTACAGTATTGTGAAGCGAGCCACCGGCGAATGTTCTTGCGAGTCCCCATTTTTTGAAGCCCACCGGAGGCCCCCACGCGCGCGCCTGCTCATCTCTCAACCTCATCTCCGATGCACCGGCGCGGCCCTAACGAGGGCCCATGTAGGGAAACAGAAACCTATTAGGCCCCCGGTCACAGACAGCATCTCCATTTACAGCTGTCAATAGCACCAGCTTGGCCCTGCGATAATTATCCCCGAGGAGGGTAACCGGGAGGCATCGCTATATACCCCGGCTATGCATCACTTGCATTAGGGGGGCCTGGGGGTAGGTGGGTGTGGGTGTGGGGGGTTGGTGGGTGGGTGGGTGGGTGGACTCCCGGGGGCCCCCCGGTGGGAGGCCTCCCCCTTCCGCGCAGCCAGGATCCGCCAAACCCCCCAAACCCCCCGCGCCACCGCCCTAACGAGGGACCCTCCACCCCCCCGATCCAAGACTCCTGAACAGAAGATATGTGAGGACGGAGATGGGAGAGCGGAGGGAATAAGGTACGCACGCTGCTGCCATGTTTGTCAACCCTGTCCTCCCAAGCTACGCGGGATCACCGTCCCACCACCACCACCGCGCGGGGGGGGGAGTCACTTATACAGCCAGACGGCAGAGACGAGAGATCGGTGTCACAGTGTTGTGTCGAGGAGGAGGAGGAGGAGGGCTGACCGAGGTTCTCTCATCCCCCCGTCCTCTCCCCCCGCGCGCTCAGGGTAACCGAACACCCCCACCCTCCAGACCGACTTCGTCCTCCCAGAGGCCAGGGAGATACCAAAGCCCCGTCCCTCGCATGGGAGGGAGGGTGGGAGGGCGACGGCACGACGTATACGACCAAACCACTTGGGGAGTGATACCCAAAACCCATCATAAGGGGAGAAATCCAAAACGCGGCAGACCCCAGAAGCCGCAAAGAGAGAGAGAGAGAGAGAGAGAGAGAGAGAGAGAGAGAGAGAGAGAGAGAGAGAGAGAGAGAGAGAGAGAAAAGAGAAATCAATAGATGTTACAATGACAATAGATATCAACACAGCGCAATGCCGCGATAGAAAAATCCAATTACAAATCAAGGGAAGTAATTTTTTGAAAAAAAAGGAGGGAGGGAGGTGTTGCGATAAGTTTGAGGCAAAATGGAGGTAAAGGGAGAACGAGAGATAGAGAGAGAGAGAAAGAGAGAGAGAGAGAGAGAGATGCAGAGGCAGAGGCAATAAAAAAAAACATGTTTGTTTTTTTTCCCTCCTTTAGACATAAGAAACGGCCTGTTTTTTTACCCAGCGGCCTCCTCTCGGATAATAGAGTTACATTTACGAGCGTTGCCATATGCCCACCCAGTGGCTGGTAAATAGAAAATCCATGAGATGCCAAGGCTTTTATGGCCAGGAAGACACCCCACTAACTACAACTGGCACAC
>NC_139948.1:6030407-6035172 GCF_963454915.1 Gymnoscopelus microlampas
GTGGTGGTGGTGGTGGTGTTGGGATGGGGGGGTTGCAGGGGTTGGTTGGAAGAGCCTGCATGGGGGTGGGGGTGGTGGTGGGGGGGCGGTTGGGGGTATATAAAAGGCGGGTGGCTGGGGTGGAGGGGGGTTGTTACTGATGATGTCCCCGGCGTATTCATACATCAAAGCGGGGCGGGGGGTGGAGGGCGGGTTTGGGGGGGGGGGGGGGCGCAGAACAACAGAGGGGCCGGAGTGACATAGAACAGCTGATCCCGGGCGTTAGCACAGCAAGCATCTCGGCGGGAGAGCGCCGCACGCAGCCGTTTTATTGCAGCCCCCCCCCCCCCCCCCCCTTTTTTTGCGGCGACACACACACACGGACGCACACACGGACGCACGCACGGACACACACACACACACACAGTCACACACACACACGCAGACCTCCTCCTGCTTCGCCCATGCACCGTGCCATTCCGTGCCGTGCCACGTTCAAGGACGACGTATAGCCTACACGTAACAACAAACAATGTTACTGCGGAGGTTAATGTGCGGCGTCAACGCAAAGCTGTGTGGGGTGTGGATAATAATAACAAGAAGAGGGAAAAAAGGCTTTTCAAGTCATGAGGTGCACGCCAAACCCCCCCCCCCCCCCCACCTCCCTCCCGCAGGGTTTCTTTTTTCTTTTTTTGCTGAGCTGTAAATGCACATGCAGCCAGGGTGGTGGTGGGGGTGGCCCGTTTTGTGTCTGGGGGGGGTAGCGTGCAACGTCTTTGAACGCCTTTTAATATTTATTGTGTTTCATCATAATATTCAAAGAGCAGAATACACCATGTTCCTTTCATGGAGGACTACAGTTTATCACCCAGCTCTCTCTGTCTGTCTTGTGTGTGTGTGTGTGTGTGTGTGTGTGTGTGTGTGTGTGTGTGTGTGTGTGTGTGTGTGTGTGTGTGTGTGTGTGTGTGTGTGTGCGCGCACACGCGCGCGTGCGTGAGTGTGTGTGTGCGTGCACATGCGCGCACGTCTTCAGTTGGTCGTCAGCACCACGTCCAGAGAGAGAGGACAATCGACTCACTCAAGGACACTTCATTCACACGTTGACGAAACAAAAATCTTAAAACACAAACACGACAATTCTATTCCAAGCACAACATGGCCGGAAACGGCTCCCAACGCGCACCGACTTCAAAACGCTGAGACAAGAAATACTAATAATAATAATGGTAAAACACTAGAGCTTTGGGTTTCTGATGTGCTTGTGCTAACTGCTTCAATTCAGTCATTTTTTGATTGATCAAATCGTCAAAACTTTAAACAGCACGGAGGTACAGTAATACACTATAGGCTAAAAGGATAACACAAACAAAGTCCTGCATGGGGACTTGTTTTCCATTGTGGTCCCATGTATTTGATTCATCAACAGAGAATAGCCCTTCCGGTGGTGTCCCTGATGCCACTTTTTTTGTTTCGTTTCGGTATCAACGAAACAACAACATATCACAATGTCACTACAACACTAGCCACAACTTTCTAGCTTTATTTGCGCATTGTTTTGTCTACTTTTCATTGCTCACTATACATTTGCCTCTTTGGGCATAATTATTTTCTTCCAACAATATTTTGGCACAGTAGCAACCACACCGGAAGGGGAAACCCTTTGGCACAGCGTTTAGCGTTAGCCAAAAATGTCTCATAGTACTTACACATTAAGTCTTTGCATGCAGTCACCGCGGTAATGTCCCTATTCCCACCACAGTCACACTAATATGCCCGTCATTTTCGTGCCATGTAGCCTACATCCCCAACAAAACATTATTACCCACGCTATCGTCTTACCGTCTATAAGCAACAATTCTGCGGGACCAAAAGTTAGGTGCCAGATTCTGCGCGAGAAACAAGCGACGTCACGCTAGATGGGAGACCCGCCACAGCGGGCCAGACTTCTATTTACAAAGGAGAAAGAAATATGTGCCACTAGATATCTCATTTCTAGGGGATTTCATATCTATGTCAGTGACATACAACGTTGATGTATACACTTAAACTCTGAGAGCGTACAAATGTAACCAAATGGACCCTTTTTGGGTCCTTTAGGTTACATTTTGCACGCTCTCAGAGTAAAATTGACACGGAGGGTTTGCTGTTTCTCGTGAACCCATCGCTTCGTAATCATCGTCACAACACATGTGGAGAACTCCTTCCATTGTCAGAAGAGGTTCAGGGAAACAGGGCTGAGTTGCCTCCACCATGCATGCGTGAGCCTGTGATGGAGGCATTGCAGTTTTTTTTTTTTTTTTTTTTACAGCCCAGATAGGCTTCAACTGAGGATTATATTGGTGACTTCACTGCAGTCCTATATGTTTTATGCATATAGCTGAGCTGGAGAGAGCAGCCACTAAAAACTGCAGACAGAGAAACCGTCTCTCTCTCTCTCTCTCTCTCTCTCTCTCTCTCTCTCTCTCTCTCTCTCTCTCTCTCTCTCTCTCTCTCTCTCTCTCTCTCTCTCTCTCTCTCATTTTTATCACTCCCCATAATTTCTATCTTTAGTCTCTCTGTCTCCCTCCCGTTCTCTCCCGCCCCTTCTCAATTTCTGTCTCTCCTTTTCAATATCTCTGAGAGTCTCTCTCTCTCTCTCTCTCTCTCTCTCTCTCTCTCTCTCTCTCTCTCTCTCTCTCTCTCTCTCTCTCTCTCTCTCTCTCTCTCTCTCTCTCTCTCTCTCTCTCTCTCTCTCTCTCTCTCTCTCTCTCTCTCTCTCTCACACTCACAAGTTAATAATTCAAATGAGCTGTGCTAAGATCACTCCCCTTCAAAGGGGAGTATAGCTGGAATGTTCTCTCTCTTATTTTGTCATGTGAAATCAATGCCCTCCTATGGGTTGGAGAGATAGACACCCTCGGCAAAACTCCCGGTGCGACAGGCAGGGCTCTTCTATTCAGCACATAGTTCAAAACAGTCAACCAACAAGCTGTGGATTCAGCCGCTTCAAATTAAGAAGAACAAAGGGATGGAAAATAATGGGGGGAGGGGTATTTTGGCTACATTTGACAATAATAACATGCCCAAAATCGGTAGGCCTGCTTGGAAATTGGTTAAAAAAAACAGAAAGAAAATCTAAAAGTGAGTCATCTTCATCATCGTCAAGTGGTGGAAAGTAACTAAGCACATTTACTTAAGTACTGTACTTAAGTACAATTTTGAGGTATTTGTCCTTTACTTGAGTATTTCCAATTTCCAATACTTTTACATCTCAGAGGCAAATATTGTACTTTTTCTCCACTACAATTATTTGAAAACTTTAGTTACTAGTTACTAGCAGATATAAATTATTACATTACAAAACATAGATTGACCACTTTAGCCCTATTTTATACCTATAGGCTATTTGAAAATAGCCGATCTAGAAGCTCACAACGCGTTGTGAGCTTGCAGATCTGCTAATTTCAAACATGTTGGTACTTTTACATATGGTACTTTAAGTACATTTTGATACCAATACTTTCGTACTTTTACTAAAGCACATTTTGAATTCCAGACTTTTACTTGTAACAGAATAGGCTACTTCTACATTGCGGTATTCATACTTTTACTTAAGTAAAAACATTTGAGTACTTCTTTCCACCACTGCAGGCCAGTAATGATCAGTATAATCGTTATAATGACAGTCACCATCACCATCGTCGTCGTCCTCCTCATCATCACATCAATCACCAGCCCTGTCTTACTCTGTCAGTCCCGTCCTCGCTGGCCGCGGCTGGAGCTGCCGGGCCGAAACCTCTCATATTCATTTTTTTTGGTGTTTTTTACTTGATCATACTGCAGTGTAAAACTGAAGTATCAAAAGTAGCAGATCTGAAAGCTGAAAACGCGACGCAAAGCGACACGCTTTGAGCTTGTAGATCTGCTACTTTTGAATTTGAATCCGGAAAGGTTTTCAAGGGTTTTGGACATATGAGGTTTCCACCCGACAGTGTGTGTGCAAGCGTGCGCACGTGTGCACGTGTGTGCGTGTGCATGTTTGAGTGTACTTGTGTTGCTGCACTTGTGAGGGGTAAATGTCCGCACAACTAAGTAGAATTTGAAAAATAAGACATTTCACATGGCATAAATGTGCTTGATTTATAAATAGTTGCACACTGACAATAGTGCATGACACGTTGGGAGCTTGTAGATGAGCTTTTTTGAAAAGTAAATCGTAAAAATGGCAGTCACAAAATTGTCCCAACATGTTGATGTCCTCACAAGTATAGTAGTTCAAACATTTATGTGTGTGTGTGTGTGTGTGTGTGTGTGTGTGTGTGTGTGTGTGTGTGTGTGTGTGTGTGTGTGTGTGTGTGTGTGTGTGTGTGTGTGTGTGTGTGTGTGTGTGTGTGTGTGTGTGCGTGTGTGTGCGTGTGTGTGCATTTGCATGCATGCACACAAGTCTTAATGCGCATGTCTGTGCACAACCTTGTGAACGCCCGTGTGCATGTGCCTTTAATGTGCAGTGCATTAATTGGATGTGTGCAGGTGTGTGTACAGTATGTACACGGGACGTGCATGTGTGCGGTCTGTGTATATCGCAGTGTGCATGGATGCATGTTGGAGGAACGCATGCAGGTGTGTGTGTGTGTGTGTGTGTGTGTGTGTGTGTGTGTGTGTGTGTGTGTGTGTGTGTGTGTGTGTGTGTGTGTGTATGTGTGTGTGTGTGTGTGTGTGTGTGTGTGTGTGTGTAGTGCGTGCGTGCGTGCGTGCGTGCGTGCGTGCTGAGCGTGCGTGTGTGCGCGTGCGCGTGTGCGTGTGTGTG
>NC_139948.1:6035372-6072590 GCF_963454915.1 Gymnoscopelus microlampas
CGCTCTATCGGCTCTCTCTCTCTCTCTCTCTCGGTCGCTCTCTCTGTCTGTCTGTCTGCCTGCCTCCCTCTCTCTCTCTCTCTCTCTGCTCTCTCTCGCTCTCTCACTCTTTTGCTCAGCCTCTCTCTGTCTCTCTCTCTCTCTACTCTGTCTCTTTTTGGCACGCTGTATCCTTTTCTCTCTCCCTCTCTCTCTCTCTCCCTCTCTCTCTCCCTCCTCTCTCTTCTCTCTCTACTTGTTACTATTGTTTTCTTCCGTCCTTTCTCGCCTTCAGAATTAGAATGTCCTCCACGGCGCGCGCGCGTCTCTCTCTCTCTCTCTCTCTCTCTCTCTCTCTCTCTCTCTCTCTCTCTCTCTGTCTCTCTCTCTCAATCTCTCTCTTTCTCTCTCTCTCTCCGGGTCAGCGGCGGGCGAGCGAGTGGCACTCTCTGGCGAGCGGCGCACAGACAACGTGCGTGTGCCACCTTTGTCACTCTGTCTCTCTCTTTCTCTCTACGTGTCAGTATCTCTCTCTCTCTCTCTCTCTCTCTCTCTCTCTCTCTCTCTCTCTCTCTCTCTCTCTCTCACCGGCGCGACTCTTGTTTACTTTGAGCGCGATAAAAGCCAACATAAGCATTCAGACACAGAAGGGGAGGGGTCTGCGAGTTGGGAGGAGGAGGAGGGAGTGGGTGAGCTGGTGGTGGTGGTGGTGGTGGTGTTGGATGGGGGGGTTGCAGGGGTTGGTTGGAAGAGCCTGCATGGGGGGTGGGGGTGGTGGTGGGGGGGGCGGTTGGGGGTATATAAAAGGCGGGTGGCTGGGTGGAGGGGGGTTGTTACTGATGATGTCCCCGGCGTATTCATACATCAAAGCGGGGCGGGGGGTGGAGGGCGGTTTGTGGGGGGGGGGGGGGTGCGCAGAACAACAGAGGGGCCGGAGTGACATTAGAAACAGCTGATCCCGGGCGTTAGCACAGCAAGCATCTCGCGGGAGAGCGCCGCACGCAGCCGTTTTAATTGCAGCCCCCCCCCCCACCCCCCCCCCCCCCCTTTGCGCGGCGACACACACACACACACACACACACACACACACACGGACGCACGCACGGACACACACACACACACGCAGACCTCCTCCTGCTTCGCCCCATGCACCGTGCCATTCCGTGCCGTGCCACGTTCAAGGACGACGTATAGCCTACGCGTAACAACAAACAATGTTACTGCGGAGGTTAATGTGCGGCGTCAACGCAAAGCTGTGTGGGGGTGTGGATAATAATAACAAGAAAAGGGAAAAAAAGGCTTTTCAAGTCATGAGGTGCACGCCAAAACCCCCCACCCCCCCCACCCCCCCACCTCCCTCCCGCAGGGTTTCTTTCTCCTTTTTTTTTTTGCTGAGCTGTAAATGCACAATGCAGCCAGGGTGGTGGTGGGGGTGGCCCGTTTTGTGTCTTGGGGGGGGGGGTAGCGTGCAACGTCTTTGAACCGCCTTTTAATATTTATTGTGTTTCATCATAATATTCAAAGAGCAGAATACACCATGTTCCTTTCATGGAGGACTACAGTTTATCACCCAGCTCTCTCTGTCTCTCTGTGTGTGTGTGTGTGTGTGTGTGTGTGTGTGTGTGTGTGTGTGTGTGTGTGTGTGTGTGTGTGTGTGTGTGTGTGCGCGCACGCGCGCGTGCGTGAGCATGTGTGTGTGTGTGCGCACGCATGTGTGTGCGTGCGCATGTGCGCACGTCTTCAGTTGGTCGTCAGCACCACGTCCAGAGAGAGAGGGACAATCGACTGACTCAAGGACACTTCATTCACACGTTGACGAAACAAAAATCTTAAAACACAAACACGACAATTCTATTCCAAGCACAACATGGCCGGAAACGGCTCCCAACGCGCACCGACTTCAAAACACTGAGACAAGAATTACTAATACTAATAATAATAATGGTAAAACACTAGAGCTTTGGGTTTCTGATGTGCTTGTGCTAACTGCTTCAATTCAGTCATTTTTTGATTGATTGAATACTTTCGTCAAAACTTTTAAACAGCACGGAGGTACAGTAATACACTATAGGCTAAAAGGATAACACAAACAAAGTCCTGCATGGGGACTTGTTTCCATTGTGGTCCCATGTATTTGATTCATCAACAGAGTATAGCCCTTCCGGTGGTGTCCCTGACTTTTTTTGTTTTTTGTTTCGGTATCAACGAAACAACAACATACTGTATCACAATGTCACTACAACACTAGCCACAACTTTCTAGCTTTATTTGCGCATTGTTTCGTCTACATTTCATTGCTCACTATACATTTGCCTCTTTGGGTCATAATTATTTTCTTCCAACTATATTTTGGCACAGTAGCGACCACACCGGAAGGGGAAACGCTTTGGCACAGCGTTTAGCGTTAGCCAAAAATGTCTCATAGTACTTACACATTAAGTCTTTGCATGCAGTCACCGCGGTAATGTCCCTATTCCCACCACAGTCACACTAATATGCCCGTAATTTTCGTGCCATGTAGCCTACATCCCAAACAAAAACATTATTACCCACGCTATCGTCTTACCGTCTATAAACAACAATTCTGAGGGACCAAAAGTTAGGTTGCCAGATTCTGCGCGAGAAACAAGCGACGTCACGCTAGATGGGAGGCCCGCGCAGCGGGCCAAACTTCTATTTACAAAGGAGAAAGGAGAAATCTGTGGCACTAGATATCCCATTTCTAGGGGATTTCATATCTATGTCAGTGACATACAACGTTGATGTATCCACTTAAACTCTGAGAGCGTACAAATGTAACCAAATGGACCCTTTTGGGTCCTTTAGGTTACATTTGCACGCTCTCAGAGTAAAATTGACACGGAGGGTTTGCTGTTTCTCGTGAACCCATCGCTTCGTAATCATCGTCACAAACATGTGGAGAACTCCTTCCATTGTCAGAAGAGGTTCATGGAAACAGGGCTGAGTGCCTCCACCATGCATGTGTGAGCCTGTGATGGAGGCATTGCAGTTTTTTTTTTTTTCTTTACAGCCCAGATAGGCTTCAACTGAGGATTATATTGGTGACTTCACTGCAGTCCTATATGTTTTATGCATATAGCTGAGCTGGAGAGAGCAGCCACTAAAAAACTGCAGACAGAGAACCGTCTCTCTCTCTCTCTCTCTCTCTCTCTCTCTCTCTCTCTCTCTCTCTCTCTCTCTCTCTCTCTCTCTCTCTCTCTCTCAATTTTTATCACTCCCCATAATTTCTATCTTTAGTCTCTCTGTCTCCCTCCCGTTCTCTCCCGCCCCTTCTCAATTTCTGTCTCTCCTTTTCAATATCTCTGAGATTCTCTCTCTCTCTCTCTCTCTCTCTCTCTCTCTCTCTCTCTCTCTCTCTCTCTCCCTCTCACACACACACACACTCACAAGTTAATAATTCAAATGAGCTGTGCTAAGATCACTCCCCTTCAAAGGGGAGTATAGCTGGAATGTTCTCTCTCTTATTTTGTCATGTGAAATCAATGCCCTCCTATGGGTTGGAGAGATAGACACCCTCGGCAAAAACTCCCGGTGCGACAGGCAGGGCTCTTCTATTCAGCACATAGTTCAAACAGTCAACCAACAAGCTGTGGATTCAGCCGCTTCAAATTAAGAAGAACAAAGGGATGGAAATTAATGGGGGGAGGGGTATTTTGGCTATATTTGTCACCAGTTATGGCAATAATAACATGCCCAAAATCGGTAGGCCTGCTTGGAAATTGGTTAAAATAAACAGAAAGAAAATCTAAAAGTGAGTCATCTTCATCATAGTCAGTGGTGGAAAGTAACTAAGCACATTTACTGTACTGTACTTAAGTACAATTTGAGGTATTTGTCCTTTACTTGAGTATTTTCCAATTTCCAATACTTTTACATCTCAGAGGCAAATATTGTACTTTTTCTCCACTACAATCATTTGAAAACTTTAGTACTAGTTACTAGCAGATTTAAATGATTACATTATAAACATAGATTGACCACTTTAGCCCTATTTTATACCTAGGCTATTTGAAAATAGCCGATCTACAAGCTCACAACGCGTTGCATCGCGACACGTTGTGAGCTTGCAGATCTGCTTTTTTCAAACATGTTGGTACTTTTACTTTTGGTACTTTAAGTACATTTTGATACCAATACTTTTGTACTTTTACTAAAGCACATTTTGAATTCCAGACTTTTACTTGTAACAGAGTAGGCTACTTCTACATTGCAGTATTCATACTTTTACTTAAGTAAAAACATTTGAGTACTTCACCATCGTCGTCGTCCTCCTCATCATCATCATCATCACCCACCCTGTCTAAACTCTGTCAGTCCCGTTTTTTTTTTTTACTTGATCATACTGCCAAAACTAATTAAAGTATCAAAAGTAGCAGATCTGAAAGCTGAAAACGCGACGCAAAGCGACACGCTTTGAGCTTGTAGATCTGCTACTTTTGAATTTGAATCCTGAAAGGTTTTCAAGGGTTTTGGACATAATGAGGTTCCACCCGACAGTGTGTGTGCAAGTGTGCGCGCGTGTGCGCGCGTGTGTGCGTGTGTGCATGTTTGAGTGTACTTGTATTGCTGCACTTGTGAGGGGTAAATGTCCGCACAACTAAGTAGAATTTGAAAAATAAGACATTTCACATGGCATAAATGTGCTTGATTTATAAATAGTTGCATGCTGACAATAGTGCATGACACGTTGTGAGCTTGTAGATGAGCTTTTTGAAAAGTAAATCGTAAAAATGGCAGTCACAAAATTGTCCCAACATGTTGATGTCCTCACAAGTATAGTAGTTCAAACATTTGTGTGTGTGTGTGTGTGTGTGTGGGTGTGGTGTGGGTGTGTGTGTGTGTGTGTGTGTGTGTGTGTGTGTGTGTGTGTGTGTGTGTGTGTGTGTGTGTGTGTGTGTGTGTGTGTGTGGTGTGTGCGTGCATTTGCATGCATGCACAAAAGTCTCAATGCGCATGTCTGTGCACAACCTTGTGAACGCCCGTGTGCATGTGCCTTTAATGTGCACGTGCATTAATTGGATGCGTGCAGGTGTGTGTACAGTATGTACACGGGGGACGTGCGTTGTGTGCGGTCTGTGTATATCGCAGTGTGCATGGATGCATGATGGAGGAACGCATGCAGGTGTGTGTGTGTGTGTGTGTGTGTGTGTGTGTGTGTGTGTGTGTGTGTGTGTGTGTGTGTGTGTGTGTGTGTATGTGTGTGCGTGTGCGTGTGCGTGTGTGTGTGTGTGTGTGTGTATGTTCGTGTGTGTGTGTGTGTGTGTGTGTGTGTGTGTGTGTGTGTGTGTGTGCGTGTGTGTGTGTGTGTGTGTGCGCGTGTGCGTGTGCGTGTGCGTGTGTGTGTGTGTGTCTGCCTACTTAATTAAAAACCTTGTTTAACATCTGTGTGTTTGGCATAACACGCCATCACAACGCTGGTATGACAGACAACATGGCGCTCCATACTGTGAACCACAGTTAATGAACTGTATACCGTTTTAGAAAAAACAAAACAATCTGAAAACTGGGCAGTTGAACGTCGAAACATCGGAACCCCCTCAAGTACCCCAGAGGGTCCCTGTACCTCTCTTTGAGAACCACTGCAATACTATGTATGCAATACTGTATGCATGATTGAAATATGTTCATCAAAAATTATAATGAAGGCCAAAAGTATGTATTTAAAAAAAAAAAACGGAAATGTTAAAAGGAACGTTGGGGAATCTGACCATTAAGAGGGAATCGTTAAAGGTTTCATGACGTTCAGTTTTACCACACATTAAAAGTATTTGTCATGGTCCTTCAAACGTGTATAAAAGGTTTTAACCAAAAATTCCCACTCCAGTGATCCATAGCAGGTGTTTTTCTCTCACATTTCTAAAGCCTTTTCAACTGCAATGAAAAAATAAATCTTTGCCTGCGGGTGTCGCTGTTGAGGGATTTTGCCTGTCAATCATCGCCTCTGCTCCACCCCCCCCCCCCAAAGGAAAGGATAGGGGAGGGGAGGGCCGAGGAGGAGAGTGGGCGGGATTAATCGGCTTTGACTTCACTGCCCAAGGGCCAAGCTCAGATTACTTTTCAGCCTAATTATCAGAAAACCCCAGACCACAGAAAATCCACTGAATGTTCAAAGTTCAGATTTTGTTATGTGTAATTGAGGTCATAAAACCCCCCAAAAAGTGAAAATGAATGTCATAGAACCTTTAAGGAACCGAAATCGTTAAAATCGTAAAGATTCCAACCCTATACGTCATCTACTGTGTGCATTCATTTTTTTAACCTTTTGACGACACCTCTCATCGTAATTACAATGTTGTCGATACAGATGTACAGCTCACAAAGGAAAGCTTCATGGCCATAATAGCGTCCGAGGATATTTTGTAATGCAATAATAAGTTGTCAGAAACTGTATTTATTAACATTAACATACATGAATAACAATTATTCCAGAACATTTCCAGTGCCTACGTCATTTAGGCACAAGTGTTGTGGGCTGACACTTACAAATAAAAATGGTGTTTAATACTGTTTAAAAAAATGGTTATTGTGAGAAAATATACCACTCAGAGGTTATATCCAAAATAAGTTTTGGGTCATTGAAAAGGTTACACAGTATGACTTTAATCATTACAAGAGATGACTGTTGATGTCGGTGCGCTCCCTCTCTCACCCTGCGCTCCGCGGTACAGCAGCACCCCCATCAGGAGAAGACGCTTGCGCGGTCGGTCACTTAGCATAATGCAAAGCATAGAAGTCATCAACGGGGCGAGGTGGGACGTTATGCAACGCGACCCCTCCGGTCATGCCTCGTAAATATGCATGAAATGTAAAAATATGGACAGCGGAGGCGGACGGAGTGTGTAAACTTGTGTTATATCACATCCCCGGCTAGTCAGAGCACGTCGCGCGCACCAAAAGTCGACAAGCCCACAACGCATCAAATCACGATGCGCTGTGGGCTTGTGGATCGACTATGTTCTGTGCGGAACACTTGCGCGGAACTGAAAATAAAATCAAGGGCTTCCAGGCCTCATTTCTGGAATCCAGCGAGACCTCATCGGCGTGGCAATGACCAGTCCTGGTGCCTTACGGACCGCCACCCCTTCCTCTTCACTCCTGGCCCGGCGTTCGAGAGAGAGGTGGTCCCCTGAGATGGTGCTCGAACGGACAACAAAGCAGCCGTGTGACTTCTTTAGTCTTTACACTTCCCGTGCTCCCTGGTACATTCCGCGTCCGGGCCTTCGCAGGGGGGTGGGCGGGAGGGGGCACCCTTGAAGTGCCCCCCTGTGACAAGGCTTCCTCATTATCAGGTATCTCCCGGGTGCCAGACGGTGAAGAGAGAGAGGGGGGGAGGGTGGACCGTGATCGGTCTGACCCCCCCGAGGGCAGCCGGAGAAAGGGGAGGGCGGCGGTTCTCACTAAAGGTCCGCTGATTCTATCCTGGCGCCACCGCCGCTTCGGGGATCCCCCGCTAATTAAAGGATTTGCGTTCCGTATCTTGCAAGGAGATAACAAACTTAACGCCCGCGCCACTTGCTTCCTGTCCAGGAGAGTGCACGCCGCTTCTTGTCGGAGCATTTGTTCAGATCGGGGGGGGGGGGGGGGGGGGGGGGGGCTCTTGCTATCCCCCCCCCCACACACACACACAAACACCCCCCCAAGCGTTCTGTGTCGTAGAGGACGGGAGGGGAGGGGGGAGGGGTTTTGAGACATCAGGGATCCTTTGTACTCGAGGCGTAATTAAAGCCCCGGGTTATTATTTCTGCACTTTGTGCAGAGATCTGAGTAATTAGACGGCAGTGTCCGTCGCGCAGGGGCTGATATTTGTGCACGCCGAGAGAGAGAGAAAGAGAGGGAGAGAGAGGGAGAGAGAGGGAGAGAGAGAGAGACGTGTCTGGTCGCATGCATAGACGCACGCACGCACACTACTGCATGTGCATACACTGAGGAATCCAAAAGGGATGGGGCTTCTTATCAATGGGCATCGAAATGAGCGGAGCTTGTCTCCCGCTTCTCTTTTGAGCGTCAATATCTGGGAAGCATGTTTTGTTCGTCCTAACTGCTGTCACGTAATTATATTGATTAAAGGCCTTGATTAACTTATATGTACTTTGTTGTACGTCAAACAGCGAAAACGAGTGCGTTTCTCCAATTTTCCCACAAATGTTTGGTTATTTTTGCCCAAACATACCTGGCATATTATGTCCACAACAGGGACTCTCTAGGGTCCATGTGGTTAAAAGGATGCTTACAGAGTCTTCTGTGCGAGGCCAATCCACGTTCCTTGCCACGCCTACATGCTGCCCCCCCCCCCCCCGCCATCGAGCTCCACCCACCCTGATGGATTTGGAAACAGAGCGTGTGGCTTTCCCAGATGTCATTCATCCTCATATGTTCGTGCCATGCCGCGACTCACAATCACCGCTTCTTTATGGCAAACTAATGCACCCGCTGCTAAGATCAGCAGCCCCGGCTCCGGCCATCACTCACCTTCGGTGAGGGCGCGGCGCGGTGCGGCGGGCAGACTGGCCATTGCCCCCCCCTCCCCCCATCTATCCGAGTGGCCGGAGAAGCTAGAAGCTACTGACCGTGCCTCCTACACCATGTCATACATCACCCAACCCCCCCCCAATCCCTCCCCCCTCCTCCGCCGCCTCCTGCTCCTCCCCTGCTCTGACAAGGAGCAGGATGGAGCACGGGAGAGGAGAGATGGTCTCCTGGAGGCGGGCAGGCAGTCGGCGTCGATACCGAGGTTAGGAGCGGTGGTGGCAAGTAACAAGTACATTTACTCAAGTACTGTGCTTATAAGTACACTTTGGAGGAACTTTTACTTTACTGGAATATTTCCAATTGTCTTTACTTTTACTTCGACTCCACTACATCTCAGAGGCAATTATTGTACTTTTACTCCAGTGCAATTATTTGAAAACTTTAGTTGCTAGTAACTTTGCATAATATAAATTATTACATTAAAAAAACATATATTACCATTTTAGCCCTATTTTATACCTACAAGCTTTATAATTTATAATCTACAAGCTCACAAGTTTGTAGATCTGCTATTTTCAAACATTTTAGCACTTTTTTACTTTTGGTACTTTAAGTATGTTTTGATGCCAATACTTCTGGCACATTTTCGATTCCGGACTTTTACTTGTAACAGAGTACTTCTACATTGCAGTGTTGATACTTTTACTTAAGTAAAACATTTGAGTACTTTTTCCAGTAGGAGGAGCTTCTCAACCCCCCCCCCCCCCCCGAAGCCATCCAGCCACTGTCTGGGAGGAGGCAAAGGGTGGGCGGAACCACCAGAGAGGAGGAGGGGGCACAGCGGGTCACGTCCGGTTAGAGCCCCTCCAGGCCCAGCGAGTCCCAGAACGAGAGAGAGAGAGGAGAGAGAGAGAGAGAGAGAGAGAGAGAGAGAGAGAGAGAGAGAGAGAGAGAGAGAGAGAGAGGAGAGAGAGAGAGAGAGAGAGAGAGAGAGAGAGAGAGAGAGAGAGAGAGAGAGAGAGAGAGAGAGAGAGAGAGAGAGAGAGAGAGACTGACAGAGAACTGACAGGAAGGGGGTGGAGGGGTGTCACGGAAGTCACATCAGATCGATGATGAAATATTTATGGCCGGTCTCAGGGATCTTGTCACGTAACGCATGTAAGCATGCGATACAAAATGTGGTGTAGCCCCCCTACACACACACACACACACACACACACACACACACACACACACACCCGAGTCGGTGGCTGTGGTTATTTTGATAGCAGCTTAGTAATGGAAACTCCCACGGAGCACCCCACACAATACAGACACACAATGAATACAGATTGCGTATGCCCGATTTATGCTTGAGTTGCTGCGTGCGTGTGTGTCTCACACACCGGACGATAGCCGCGGTTGTGTCGCGGCTCCGGCGCATTATAACGAGCTTGTGGTTCGGGCTATTTTCTTGCATGCGACACCTGCGCGCAGCTAAATATAAATGAGGTAATACTCCTGCCAAATGTATAGCTTCGATCAGTTTGGTTCCATCGCTACACCTTCCCCGGTCACGTAACACACAACCGTCAGCTGTACTTTGCATAAATCTTGAGAGAGAAAAAAAAGAATAACTACGGCGCTCAACTTGAAACTATTCGAAGCAATCATTTCCCAAATTCACCTCACCGCCTCTCCCGCTTACATTTCAGGAGAGAGAGGGAGAGAGAGAGAGAGAGAGAGAGAGAGAGAGAGAGAGAGAGAGAGAGAGAGAGAGAGTGAAAAAAAAAAACACCTCTCGACTGTAAAAAGGAAACAAGCAAGCATAGCCGTAAATGGCTGAAGCCCAGGGCAAAGTCAATTACATAGATTGGTGCGGTGACATGGAGTGTACTCCATTTGGGAGCAGATTGGTCACGGTGCCGTAATGTTCCCTTTTGCAACCGGGGCGGGCATGCCCTTTTACCTTTGACCATTACTCTAAACGGGCGGTCAGGGGAAGGCAGAGGACCCCGTCCTCCCATCTCGGAAATGCTGGGGGAGAGAGGCTCCCGAAAGGGGTCAGGAGTTCACGCCGTGGCTGCTGCTGCTGCTGCGGTGGTGTTCTCATATTTAGGAGCGGCGCGGTGAGAAATGACACATCGATATGACAACCGAGACATTCCGCGCGGAGAAGCGCACGCATGGCATGCCCGCACACACGGACAAACGCACGCGCAAGCACATGCACGCAAGCAAGCAAACACACACACACATATCACTGCAGAAAAAGGATACAACTGAAGCTTGGCCAGAGATGGAAGCTGAACGTTTGGTAAGAATGAAAGCTTTATGTAAGTGTGTGTGCGTGTGCGTGTGCGTGTGCGTGTGTGTGTGTGCGTGTGCGTGTGCGTGTGTGTGTGTGATTTGGTCCGTGGCAGTGTTTATTTGTGTTTATATTCACTCAGCGTGCCCCGCCCAGGCCCTAAGGGGCCTGATCAGCTCAAAGAGCCACCTTCCTTGCCCCTGTGCAAGCGCGTGTGCACAGACACACACACACACACACACACACACACACACACGCACTACAGTGGCCCCCCGCCATCTTAGTTTTGTTTCGTGCTCTCTCCACTACGGAGCCATCGAAACTTATCTCCGGGGACAGTATGCACAAACACAGATTTTCCTACGGGCATGCGTCGCCCTTTGGCGAGGCGTACGGGAGGGGGCTAGACTGAGAGAGAGAGAGAGAGAGAGAGAGAGAGAGAGAGAGAGAGAGAGAGAGAGAGAGAGAGAGAGAGAGAGAGAGAGAGAGACAGAGAGAGAGTTTTTTCCAGAAATTCTCGCCCCCAAAGGGTGTAGAAGAAAATGTGAGCGTAATATCTCTGGCGTGGGCGTCGGGGTGATGAATGTAATATCATGCTTCTTTTTTTCCCCTTCCATTTAACCCATTGAGACCTGAAGCCGGTTCTACATGTCTCCTAAATCTCAACAGTTTTCTGAAAAACGTCTGTTTCTATATCAGTGGTGCTCAATCTTTTTCATGTCAAGGACCCCCAACATTATATGTATTTGGCCGAGGACCCCCATCAAAATATTGTGTTCCAGGGACCCCCCAGAAGCAAAGATTTGAGTTAAAAATGTTCACTTTAAAAATATATATATTCAAAGATTTGCACACATTTTCACGATTTTTCAAAAATAGCAGATCTACAAGCTCGTAGCGCGGCACTTGGTGCCGCGCTATGAGCTTGTAGATCTGCTATTTTTGAATAGCCCAAAGTGTAAAATAATGCTTTTTAGCTCAAATCTAAAAATGACACAGTTCCAGGTCTTAATGGGTTAAGCCCTCGACGCCGCAATCTCTGTTCAATATTTTAAAAGTGTCTTCCTTTTCACGCCACGCTGCGAGGGCGTGATATCAATAGTTCCGACAGAGAATTAAAAAAGAAACGAATGGAGAAAAAAAAGGAGGAAAGAAAGAGAAAAAAAAATCCGACAGATTCTGAGAGGTGGATAGCTATAAGAGTGAAAAAAAAGAAGAGAAAAACGCACAACACATATATACCTTAACGTCTCGTACAGGTGCATTTAGCGAAGCGCGCAGCCCCTCTCCGGGGGAAAGGGATTGCGTTTCCCGCTGTTGCGTGTCCGTCGCAATCAGTCTCGGCGGCGGGCGTGTGTTTGCTCTCCCCCTCTTTCTTTTTTGTATATCGTTGTTGTCGGGCAGAAACCTTTTATCTCCATATTTTAACTTGTTGTGTTTTTTTTTCGTAAATCAACACCCTATACTTAATCATACTACAGCGTCACAAAAAGCATCAAAAGTAGCAGATCTGCAAGCTGGAATCGCGGCCCAATCATTTTCGCTTCCCCCCCACCTCAAAGCTGACTTCTAATGCATTTATATCCATATAAACAGTATTTAAAATATTAGTTTGGGTTAGGTTTCATCTTTCAATGTAGCTCAATCAATTATATAAATGTAAAAATTCACTCATTACATTTCCTATAATGAAGACAATGGAACATGCTGTTATCTGGCTATAATAGCTAACATTAGAACACACTTCCAAAAATATTTTTTTGTCTTTTAACTTAATGTTATTAACAATAGTGACATCTTCGTGTTACGGGTCAAAATGTACCCGTAAACATTTATATCAGGAAAGAAGGTAAAACGTCATTTATTTTTCATAAACCCAAACTTTATTCTAAACTTCTCTCTCTCTCAAACATGTAAACATTGAATATTGGCAATTTGGGGGGAATTGAGCCACACTTCTCTGCCGGGCCACCACAGACCCGTAACACCACGGATGTCACTTCTTTTAGAGAGACCATCAGAATGAACTAAAATGGTGATAATTCATTTTGTTGCGTTAACATAGCTGTTTCTGAGGATATCATAAAGCCTTGTTCCAATAAAGAAATGTAAAAGGTATTTTCTTTTTACCAATTTAAACCTGGAACACAATGTAAGGGTTAAGCCTGAGTTATATCTGAGTTATAGTAAATAGCAGATCTGCTGTTTGCGAAGCGCAACAGAGATTAGGCTTCGCTCTGAATGTTTTAAATCAGTCAGCAGTCGTTTTCCAGGAAGGATAGGTCTTTCTCATTATGTCAGTGGCGGGGGGGTGTGGGGGGGTGTCGCACAAAAGCCCACCGAGCGTGGGGTGGGGGTGGTGGGGGGGGTGCTAACCTTTCACGGAGACGGAGTGAGGCGCGCGACCGGCATGGAGACAACAACTTCGTCTACCTTGACGTAACCCCATTACCCGGGCCTTAATTTGTCCCCGCCCCCATGACAAGTCCCCGACCGACCCGACGGAGCGCTTTAAAAGACTGAGTGAACCCAGGGATGCCGTGTGCGTGTGTGTGTGTGTGTGTGTGTGTGTGTGTGTGTGTGTGTGTGTGTGTGTGTGTGTGTGTGTGTGTGTGTGTGTGTCTGTGTGTGTGTGTGTGTGTGTGTGTGTGTAAGAAAGCCACTCCACCTAACTGATCAATGTTTTTTCTCCTCCATCTCGTCTTGGCATTGAAACAATGGCTGCACCGTTGTGTTTCAGCTGTAATCTCATCTGTAGGGTTCATGTGGCATGTGTTTGATGCGTGCATTATGCGTGTGTGTGTGTGTGTGTGTGTGTGTGTGTGTGTGTGTGTGTGTGTGTGTGTGTGTGTGTGTGTGTGTGTGTGCATGCGTGTGCGTGTGCGTGTGCGTGTGTGTTTGTGTGCGTGTGCGTGTGCGTGTGTGTGTGCGTGCGCGTGCGCGCATACAAGAACACACACACGATGCATTTTTCAACCTGCACTCAAAAGCAGAGGTGTGTGGTGGTTGTCACAGACACCCGGTTAGCTAAACAAGCCCTCAGATATGTGTGGTGGTCCGAGCCACCGCGGGGTCACCGCCGCCAATGACAGCCACCGCTGCGTATATAGCGGCAGATCATGGCCGCCGCTCGGCACCCTGCATGTCTCCAATCATCCCAGGCACAAGAAATCTCTTGTCTTTGTTGCGGCGCGCTGATAATGCCTCCATTAAACCCAACCCTCCCCTACACTCTCAAACTGACACACACACACGCGCGAGCGCGCACACCACACGCACGTTTTGTCTTCGCCGCCCGGCAAATATCAAAGATTGATTGCTTTTGTCTTGTTATCGGGCAGCCTCAGGTGAGATCGACATGTGCTTGTGGGATAAGGAGGGCTCATCGCGATCCTGCGCAAGGGGGGCTCTGGGGGGTGGGGGGAGGGGAGGGGTTCACCATACACCCTATGCAGGCTCTCAAACCGTTTTAATTTGAAGGACCCCCAGTTCGATACGCATGAGACCCCTATTTAATGCCATTTTTGGGTTATTCTGGGACCCCAATCGACACTGTAAACTCCTCAGTGTCAATTTAACTGTGAGAACCATTTGGTTCCGTTTGCACTCTCTCAATGTCATTATTTACCTTATTTCCCTGAGTCACATCTAATTGACTCTCAGCATAGACCCGTAAGGGTCCATTTGGTTCCTAATTTAGCTGGGGACCCCATGGAACCCCTCCCCGGACCCCACTTTGAGAACAACTGCTATACAAGGCCCTGGCTTCGAACATGAATGAACTGTCCGACGTTAAAATGATGCTGAAGATTCAGCAGCATTAACGCCCCAGAAACGTAAATGGATAGAGGATTTACGCCGCATGTACGATCCATGGTCTAGCGCATTGCGAAGCGGGGATAGACTCCAGTGCTCTGGCAAATACTGACAATAAGCCTCTCAGACTTACTACTACTACTACTACTACTATACTGTTACATTTTTTAAAGTGAACGCTGGCACTTATCAAAGTCATCCTATCCGGGTCAGGAGAGAAATTCAAGTGACGCCTACGTGTGTGACTGTGTTTTTTAGATAACTTGGTCAGACTCGGTAAACACGTTTCTTTTTTTCTTTACTTCACCCTTTTTTTCTCCGAGGGGCTGACAGCCCCGTGTTGTCGGACGAAGATATACAGGACGATACATTCTTTGCTCTCCGTGGCTTTGACAGAGAGAGGGCCCGCGAGGCCGGTCTCACCGAACCGTCGCTATGTGGGGAGAAATATAAATCTCCTTCCGGGGACGGAGGAGAGGGTTTGTACTGCCAGCTTAGTGGTGGAAAAAGTACTCACATTTAAAAGTATCAACACTGCAATGTAGAAGTGCTCTGTTGCAAGTGAAAGTCTGGAATTCTAAATTTACTTGAGTAAAAGTACAAAAGTATTGTTATCAAAATGTACTTAAAGTACCAAAAGTAAAAGTAGCCTACTAACATTTTTGCTTGTAGATCGGCTATTTTCAAAATAGCCTAGGTATAAAATAGGGCTGAAGTGGTTAATATATGTTTTATAATGCAATATATTTATATCTACAAAGTAACTAGTAACTAGAGTTGTCAAATAATTGTAGTGGAGTAAAAGTGCAATATTTGCCTCTGAGATGTAGTGGAGTAGAAGTAAAAGTGTAGACAATTGGCAATACTCCAGTAAAGTCAAAGTAGCTCAACAGTTTACTTAAGTACAGTACTTGAGTACATGTACTTAAGTTACTTTACACCACTGAATATACTCCCGTCCCGGCCAGCATACCCCCGGTTCTGTCTGCGGTGCGGTGGGTTGGTGGGTGGTGGTGTGTGGTGGTGTGTGGTGGTGTGTGGGGTGGAGTGGCTTTGTGCTCCTGCACACTAGCCACACATCCTAAATAATTCACACGCTACTTGAGAATTCTCCAAACGGACTCGCTGCCGCCATTAGACACTCTCCAGTTTGCCAGTTTTTACTTTTTGTGTGTTTGGGGGGTGGGGGTGGGGGTGGGGGGGGGATTGTTTATTTTTTTTGTTTATTTTTTTTTACAATTCCAAAGCCTTGACTGCAAACAGTACAACCTCTGGGAAAATAAATGGGAAGGGTGCGGATGGAGGCGCGGCGGGGGGAGGCGCGGGCTTGGAGGACGAAATGAAAAACGAGTAATATCTCGGGTCGATGAGAGTTCACGGGCAATCCGATATATTAAGGCAAGTTTACATGTATAACACTTCGACATTCAACATTTTCTTCAGAGTTCAGCATGTTTTCTGGATCTCTCTCTCTCTCTCTCTCTCTCTCTCTCTCTCTCTCTCTCTCTCTCTCTCTCTCTCTCTCTCTCTCTCTCTCTCTCTCTCTCTCTCTCTCTCTCTCAGCCTCTCTACCTTCCATTTTTTCTTTCTTTCTTTTTTTTTTTAATCTGAGATGCCTCTTTGACAATGTCTCTCTCATGCAAAATGCATGAGCGGCGCGCTGCGGATCGATACGGGCCCCTTTAATCTCTCTACATAGACAGCTCCCGCTCAGCAGCAGCGCTCTGGCTGCTGAACCAGCCCCGCGCGCCACGGCTGATGCTGCTGCCACCTCTGGCTGCATGGAGGCCCACATCAGAGGGAGAGAGAGCGGGTGACAAGGGTCACCGCATGGTGCCTCTCTCTCTCCCTCTGTGTTATAATGGTGTAACAGTGTAATGACACAGGTATAACTGTTATCACACCACTATAACATAACTATGATTTAATGCAAATGGACCCTTTGGTTACATTTGTACCCTCTCAGAGTTATAAATGGATAAAACAAACTAGGACTCAAACAAACTCTCTGTATCTCTCTCAGAGTGGAGCCTGTTGTGGAGGAAAAGAGCCAGAGCATGGGTTAAAGAGTTTACCCCAAAATTTTTTTTCCTATCGATTAGTCACCCCATGGAGACTTGAATTCATGCATATTATTTTGTTTTTGTCGCATTCCTAAGCCAATAATTTCATGACCAGCGGACCAGTAGGCAGCGGTTTTAGTAGGAGACACAAAGGAGACCCTTTGTGTCTCCTACAGAAACCACCGCATCAAATTATTGGCTTAGGAACGCGACAAAAACAAACAAAAAATCTCCATGGGGTGACTTAATTGATAGGGGAAAAAAGTAATTTTGGGGGTGAACTATCCCTTTAAGCTGGGCTCACACATAGGGGATTTAAAAACAAATCTTAAACAATTTTGAAATCTGGTAACATAATACACTAACAGGACAATCTTATAACATGCTCTCATCAGATTATCTTAAACATGCACACGCTACGAGATCTTTTAAAAACAACGAGGCGTATCACACACTACAGGATTATTTTCAGATGATCAGGGTTTCCTGCACGCGGCATGCGGCACACGTCATTTCATCTCACATGATCGCCTGCGGAAGCAGCAGCAGTAGCTTCAGTGGTGTAAAGTAACTAAGCACATTTACTCAAGTACTGTAGGCTACTTAACACATCGGGTGCCAAACACGGTCTGAACCGTGTGTTTACATAGTGGCGGTTCCGAAGCTTCGGTGCCGAACACAGTCTGAACCGTGATTTCAGTCTTTTTGTTTTTTTCGTTTTTCTCCGCGCGGGCGGGGCTAGAGCAGCTCTGGGAGCACCCATTGTAATCCTGCGAAGGAAGTGCCAGATCGCTCACCGGAAACACATTTTTTTCCCCCATCCGCTTCCTGTCTATTTCCTACTTTGAAACGCCTATATCTCCGAATCTGTTTCCTGTGGGGAAAAACGGTCATGCGCGATGCGCGATCCCCCCCCCCGTTGTAACCCGCGAGTGGAATGTTATGGTTCCAGGCAGTAGCCAGGCTCATGGCAGAACATGAATCGATGCTTTTTTTTGCGTGGATTTGCTTGTAACGCACGCGGAAACGTTAAACAGCAAAGCGCAGTCAATGGGGAGAATGCTGGCACCCACGGTAAGTTGTTATGAAAAAATGCTGGCACCCGATGTGTTAAGTAAAATGTTGAGGTATTTTTACTTTATTGGAGTATTTCCAATTTTCAGAGGACATCTACATCTCAGAGGAAAATATTGTACTTTTACTCACTACAATTATTTGAAAACTTTAGTTACTAGTTACTTTGCAGATATACATGATTACATTATAAAACATACATTAACCACTTTAGCCCTATTTAGATATTATAGATCTGCTATTTTTCCCGATCAGGGCCGGTGTATGGATCCCCCCCGATACTCGGGAGGGTTATTTCCGACCAAAAATCACCCCGATTATCTTGAAGTGTGAGGCCAGCTTTGTCATTGACATACAAGTATCGATATTATTGATACCACAATTAAATACTCTGTTACAAGTAAGAGTTAAAGAAATGTTTCTTGAGTACATTATTGTTTTTCTCAATGAAAACAGCCGTTCTATCCATTGAGCTCAATGGACGTTGTCCGCCATCTTGTGAGGACTGTCTGCATTTCTTTCAGCGGTGTGACATCACGTTCTCTTTCTTGATAGCTAAAATCACTGTTTCAAAGCCTTCTCAAATGTTACTGCCGAAAATTCGGCAAAAATAGCCAATCTACAAGCAATCTGTGAGCTTTTATACCGGGTATTATCCACGTTTGAATGAATACAAAGTAAATGAAGTGGTTGATGAATGTCTGCACGCGCGCACAAACAAAACACGTAAACGCGTGGCTGCACAAAGCACGCCCACGCACAACTACATGTATGTAGCCTAGATGTGCAGATTGAATTTGCTGTCTGAATTACATACAAAGTACATACGGTTTAAATGGTTAATGAATGCCTGCACACACACAAACACACGTTCACACAAAATGCATACACACGTGGGTGCGGCACACAAGCACGTCCGCTCACGAGCACTATCCGCGCGCCCACGCACAGATCTGCACATGCATGCCGCAAACACACAAACGCACACACACACACACACAGCATAAAAATATGCATGCATCTGCGCCTTATGTGGAGAACTCCTGCATTAGCGTTTGCACGCTACAACGGCGCACTATGCAGTCCCGAGGGAGTGGAACCAAAGGCTGATATAAAAAAAACATACATTAAAAGATAACAAAAAAAAGAAGCACTGGGTTCTCGGGAACGAACGCAAGGCCCCTTTGTACAACATCAAAAACCCAAAGCATTTAAGTAGATTGTACACAAGCACGTCTAGGCAAGCTTGATCTTACTAATCTACAAATGGCTTCTTGTTATTAAACCGCTAATACACAGGATTAAGGGCTACGCCGAAACTCAATCCCCTTTACTGCTTTGCCAGGGTATGCTGGAGATGGCTTAAATATTAATTAACCACGCACACACACACACATGTTCAGCCATATGCACGGATACTCACACACACACGCACACACGCATGCGCACGCGCACGTGCACACACACACACACACACACACACACACACACACACACACACACACACACACACACACACACACACACACACACACACACACACACACACACACACACACACACACACACACACACTTGCTTTGCGCATACATTACGATTGCATATTAGGGACTCGCTCTCTCTTTCTCTCAGTGTGCCTTAGTCACAGAATTTGCACCCAGATTGCTTTACCCGCTCACACACACACATGCACGCAGGTGCTCGCTCGCACGCACACACACACACACACACACACACACACACACACACACACACACACACACACACACACACACACACACACACACACACACACACACACACACACACACACACACACACACACTCTGTTTTCACACTGCACTTCTTTTTAATACTTTTTCTCGCAGCCTCTTCTTCTCTCTCTCATAACTCTCTCATAAGCAGCACGGTTTAAAGTGATACGTGTGCGTGCGTGTAAGGTCTGTTTTATAAAAGACACAGTACAATAATCAGTGTTCATTTATCTCTGATTTCACACTCTGAAAAATCAACAGTACAAGCTCACAACGCAAGCGTGTAGATCTGCTATTTTCAGCCGTATAAGCGTCAGTGGCTGTGCATGCAGGTTCCGTCCATGGCGTGCATTACAATAGAAACAATGAATCATCGCAAATGGAAACAATGTTAGATTTTTCAAATTTCCCCATGAATATTGATGTATGTGATTAATAAGTAGTACGGTAATAATATTCAACTGAAGTAGACTCATGAGGTCTCTGCAATACAGTAATGAATACTGCAGCTATACACTGTTATTGACTTCTGAATGCATTTATGGTAGAATACTGACTGGGGTCAAAACGTTCATAAATCTATGAACTCAAAATCTGTGGCAGTGCTGGGCACAAATCTTGGGTTTACACGCTATATTGTCTGTAGAAAAAATATATATCGTAGAGAGTTGTACTGTAAGAAAATGGAGAGTACAACTTATAACTTTGAGGGCATACAAAGGTAGATCAGAAATACTTTTTTTTTCCTTCTTGGAAAAAAAATAGGTATCCCTATTTTACACTCTTAAAGTTAAATCTTGCCACCGCCCGGTCCGTCTGCGTACGGACTACTAGATCAGAGCCAAGCAGTTCTCCTAAATAATTCCACATCGGTCTATGGAACTTATGGAACTGCTTAGGACACGGTCACGCTGTTCCAACGACAAAATAAACAGTCAACAGTGACTGGAAGGGTACCCCCTTCCAGTCACTGTTTGACTTCTTGGGATGTCCCAAGAAGTCACAATATGCATTTTAGGGAAGTGAGACAGTGTTGACGAGATCCACAATCAGCGCTCGGGTGGAACGGTGGTAAAGTAGCTGCCCACCACCGCGGAGGCTGGGGGGTTCGAATCCACCGCGGTGCATCCGACTTTGACGAGCGTCTATACGCACACATGACACCTGTCAGTAGCGGATTGTTGGTTGGGAGGAGTAGGAGGGAGGTTCTAGGTCCTCCCGGTGGGGGCTCCTCACGGAGAAAAATTAAAAACATAGCAGTAATCATCCATATTATAAAAAAATAATAATGTGCTGTCCTGCTGCTCTTTCAAACTATTCAGCTGTATGACGGATGCCGTGGAAATCCCGCCCACAGTGCTCTTCCATGGGACTACGTGTCATTTAGGAGACTAAGAGATTCTTTCTATCCTGTGATTTAATTTAGTCTTCTTTTTCCCTGTTATGCAATTGCTTACACAGCCTCAACCCCCCCCCCCCCCCACCTATTTCTCCACCAAGAATCCTACTGTTGTGTGTAAATATGAACTAGAATAATGCTCCGGGAGCTCAGTTACGTTGCGCTGCGGTCGGGCAGAAACCTCATATCTCCATGTTTCAACTTTGTTACATTTTTTTTTTCATCACTGGGTGCCCTACATCCTCGTACAAGAGTGTCAGACAAAATAAGTGGAAAACAGCCGATCTACAGTACAAGCTGCAAATCGTCCACTTTCACTATTTCGGAAAGTTTCCGTTCCATTTCCTGAAAAAAAGTAACTGTTTTGGACATACTGTACAAGGTTTCCACGTAACAGTGACGTTTACATAGTAGGCTTATAATAGACATCTTTACACTCTTAGTGAGACACATTTACAAAGATTTGTTTTTGTCTGAATGCTGTTTTTTCGTCCATATGCTGTATCCTTTTTTTTTCTTCAAACCTGTGCATGCTGTACTCTGTACTCTGCCCATATTGTACATTGCACATGTAGATATTGTACACTGCATACCCTACGGCTGATAAATTATTCTGCCATCATATTCCATATATTCTTCAACCTGTAAATACGTCTTTGCTCAAAGTAGAGTACACAGTGCCCGCTGTGTACTGTATACTCCGTATTAGGCTGCTTGCTGAGTTATTCTATCATTGCATCCTGTTTTATATTCTCTATTATACTACAAGCTGCTGAAGTGTTTTTTTGTTTGTTTTCTTTGTTTTTCCTTTTCCTGTTTTAACCACCAAGCCATACACTTTGTAGCACGACGAATAGCGGGAACAGCAGATCTATAAGCCCACAATGCATAACATTGTCAAATTTTTGTTATTTATTTTTTGAAATTTTGGGAAATTCTTTGAACCTTTTGAAAATGTGTTCACATTAAATGACTTAAATATTTTTTTTCTCCTTAACTTGCTCTATACTGTAATTTGAGCATGTCTGTTGCAGCATGTCAAACCACTGCACTATAACATCCTACAAACCTCTTTAAATCTGTTCAGTCTTTGAATCATGTCTAACACTTCAACCTCAATCCAACCACATTGGATGAACAAAAACGTTTCTATTCTACATTGTAGCGTAATAATGTGATTATGTGGTACGGCGGCACATTGAGGTGGTGCAATACATGAGCTCATCTGATCGCTTAGCAGAGTGGATGTACAATACATCTGTCACAACTTCGACCATAGCGTGAACATTGGGGTTAGAGGGAGATACAAGCGGACCTAGTAGAGATCCCTGGGGGAGTCACTGGTTTCGCAACCACCCACTTGAAACTCTTGAAGGTGTTCGCGGCGCACCCATCTGACCACTTAAGTGTCACTGTAAGTGGGCCGCCTTCATTTTTGGAACATCTTTATTATTTGAATCATCAACTGATCAATGAATCCAATGTATTGGATGTATATTATTTGAAAGATTTTCAAAATAAAACAGCATGATATTTATTTTTTACATCATTCTTTTACAAAATAATATGGTACTACTATTATTATTACATTAAAAAAAAGGAAAACAGCAGGGGACAGACAGTATACATTGACACAAAGTGTCAGCGTTTAGAGGCAAACAGTCAAAGTGGCACCATAACCCAGCATCTCGTGGAGCACTGCACTGCATTGCACTGGAGTGGGTGGGGGGGGTGGGGGGGACCCGGGCAACGAAGGAGCTACTCGCCGGAGAGATCCGATTACCTGCCTTTTCCACTGAAATAAGCAGTGTAATTCATACTGACCTTTTTAGATTACTACCAATGTGCTGTCTGTGTAATTTTAACTGAAGCCCTCAGCAGCTTTGCCGCTCGGCCCTGGAAACACGAAGCGATGAAACCGGAGCGATGGGACCGCACCCCCCCCCTCCCTCCCCTCCCACACCCACGCCCGCAACCCCCCCCCCCCCCCCCCCCTGCCCCACCGCCGTCCCGCTAATACGATCAATGGCTGAGGGCCACCAATACAGACATGATACAATGCAAAACAAATATCTACAGTATATAATATGGACAAGACGGGACGGGACGGACGGACGGGGCTTACCGGCGACGTTACAACTCAACACTGAAGAGTCACACTTTTGTGTTATGTGCCGTCTGTCTCTGTGTTCAGCGCCAAAGCCCGGATGTATGCTCGCCCTTTATCGGACTGTCGGAAATAGCTGAGCGGCGAGCGCACAAAGCGCCACGGTGCTTGTTGGCGCGCTCACGGATCAGCTAATTTCGACAGTGTACGAGCATACATTAAGCATTAATTAATCATCAATAGCCAATGGATGAGACCCTCCATTAAAGCGATTGCATAATACGCAACCCGCCCCCAACGCACTGACAGACATTTGTGGCTATTAACTCACGTCGAGACATCTGACTCAAGCTTGGAGATCTGCACATTTTTCAACCGAGTACAACTATACATTGAGCATAAAAGTGGTATACAGCCCAACGGATGAGGCCCTCCAGTAAAGCGATTATAAAGCACACAAACGGCAATGCACTGAATGTCTACTATTAACCCATGTTAAGAAATCACAATCATACAGCTTTTATATATTATTATGAACGTGTGCTCTGCCTTAAGTGCTATACTGTAGCCAAATTATGTATAGTAAGACTGATCCCCAGTCAGTACCAGGGCTAATAACAATAAAGAAGAGGAAAAAAAACACAGCAGCCTATTTTAGCGGTGACAAGTGTCAGAGGATTAGGAGTCCCATTCCTTAATGGCTTCGGCTGGTAGCGGGTTTAATTCACTACCTATGCGATATCAATTCCATTATAATCTCATTAAACTATTGCACACCGAGGTGATTTTCGAATGAACGAACGAACGCGGGGAACAGCCAGCCGTGCCTGCCGCTCCCCTCTAATTGAGCAATACTTTTTTTTATTCATTATTATTGTCCATTATTAAATTAATGAACTTAATGGACTTATTTTCCAAATTGCATGAGACCCCTGGCAACGTGTTTTTTTTATTTTTTTTTAATGTTTTTATTCCATTAGCCGACATATTGAGGAGGAGAGAGAGAGAGGAGGAGGGGGAGAGAGAGAGAGAGAGAGAGAGAGAGAGAGAGAGAGAGAGAGAGAGAGGGGTGTGTGGGTAATTAGCCTACCGCTGTGCTCAGATCATCAGTAGCGCAGCTCTCTTAGTCTCTGCCGTGTGTGTGTGTCCATCTTTGCCTGACTCTACCGGTGACAACTTTCACCTTGCACAGACACACACCCACACACACGCGCGTGCACGCACACACACACACACACACACACACACGCACGCACACACACACACGCGCACACACACACACGCACGCACGCACGCACGCACGCACGCGCGCGCGCGCGCGCGCGCGCGCGCACACACACACACACACACACACACACACACACACACACACACACACACACACACACACACACACACACACACACACACACGCACACACGTATGCACGCACGCACACACACACACACACACACACACACACACACACACACACACACACACACACATTCAATTAACTCTGGGAGTGTACAGATGTTATTTGTACGCTCTCAGAGTTAGAATTCAATAGTGTAATAACAGTGTTATAACAATGTGATTACGCTTTTATGACCATATTGGTATTTAGGGTCCATTTGGTTACATTTGCACTCTGTCAGTTTCACAGACGGATCATTTAACTCTGACAATTTCTACTGTGTACAGAGTGAATCACAATGCAAAGTAAGCGGTCAAGTCAAACTGAAAAGCATAGCCTTGCCCCAGATTGGATCCTGAAATTGGGCGTTGCTTTATATGCAAATGTCCCCCAAACTAGTGCTTTTTCTGACGCAAAGCACTAGTGTTGATTTTGACGCCAAATTTTGATTCAGTTTTAGTCATAGTCTTTTGAATCAAACTCCATTTAGTTTTAGTCGTCTGAAATGTTTTACTGTTAGTCTAGTTTTAGTCGACTAAACATCATAAGATTATAGTCGGCTAAATCTACAGTTGATTTAGTCGACTGAAATGTATTTTGGCGGTGCCTTGATGGCGTCGTAATACCTGATTTTACATTGGTTGCGTGCTGAAAATAGCCGATCTACAAGCTCACAACGCGTCACAGCGTGACGCGTTGTGTGCTTGTAGATCTGCTATTTTCAGAGTGCAACACCTGAGCGCAACCAAACATAAAATTACATGTCTTTTAGTCCTACACGATCTCTTCTCCACTAGTCCCTGCCTAACGTTTTAGTTCAGTCAGATAACTCACAAATAGATTGAACCAATATTATAGACCGAATATATATTGAACAAATATATAGAATGAGAATACAAGTGTGGATGTAATATTTTATCTTGGCGTTCAGGCTCTGCTATATTTTCTCCCTGCTCAGCACAATTTAGACAACCATCATTAACCATTAAGAGCAGGGAGATAGATATATAATAACAACCCCCCCATGGGGAACAGACCAATAGCAGAGCCCACTGGTGGTGCTGGGGTGGTGGTGTGAGCAAACGCCGCATGACAACAACCATAACACACAAGTGGAAGGAACACAAACTTTAGGTGAGCTTAAAGAACCCCCCGATTGGACAGCTGATTGCCACATCAGTGAATGACGTATGGGTCTTGCATGACTATGAGCATACATGTAACCTCTCGAGTGTATGCTGCCTCGCAGGCCCCGTATCATTCTATTTTTTTGCCAAATATATTTTTGTCAATACATGTATTGTCTTAGTTTTAGTCATCATAGCTTAGTTTTTATTTAGTTTTCGTCAGTGAAAAAAGGTTGTCATAGTTCTAGTTGACAAAATCAACACTGCATAGCACTTTCATATACTTGGTGTCAGTCTCACTAACATTGTTTTCCCATTACGGTAGCGCTTTGTGACTTTATATACGGCGCCCCTCAGTGAATTCGAGATGGCATCGTCGTGCATTATACAACACAATTCATTTATTCTTGCGTTCAAGCTAAAGTCAACTCAACATGAATTATACACACGCTTATACTGTACATATGAAATAGATTCTCTTGAAATGGGATTTTCTTTTTTTTTTCCGTACACCACAAAGCCACCAGACAAAGAAAAAAATAACACATTACCGCATGCGAGATGAAAAAGTGGCCGATCTGCATAAGTGAGCAGGGCAATCGATATGTCTAAGACTAAAATGGCAACGTCTCGATAAGGTTATTGAATTTAGTTTTTTAATTAAAAGGCACACTATAACCGCTCTCTGTCAAATACCGCTGCCGTCGCTCTGTGATGGATCTGGGGCAGAGGAAGGTTGTCCTTGCAAAGTAACTAAGTACAAGTACTGTACTTAAGTACACTTGTGAGGCTTTTTTTTTTTACATTACTGGAGTACTTTTACTTCTACTTACACTACATCTCAGAGGCAAATGTACTTTTACTCCACTACATCTATTTGAAAACTTGAGTTACTAGTTACTTTGTGGATTAGGTTTGTTATTACAAAACATACATTATAACAACTTCACTATACACAGTTTACTTTGGCTATTTGAAAATAGCCGATCTATAAGCAATTTAAATATATTTTTAAACATCTGATAACTTGCAAAAATGGGACATTCTGCATAATGAGTACTTTTACTTTTGGTACTTTTAAGTATATTTTGATGCCAATACTTTTGTACTTTTTGTGCCAATACATTTAGTTTGACTCGGTTCCACAGAAAAATGTACTCGGTTCCACAGAAAAATTTGAAAATAGCCAATCTACAAGCTCACAACGGCAATATTTTCACAATGTTTGCCTCTTTCTTACGTAATATTTGACAATGTGGCTACTTTAGTATTAAAGAGGTCTTAAAAGTCCTTAAAATGTCACTTTAGAAATGTGCAGTTACCCGAAAATACACTTATACTGTTGGTTTGTTTACTGTTGAGTGAGAAAACAATGTCGCATATTAAGCTAATCATCTGGGGACCCCTCAAAATAATTTCGGGACCCCCAGTTTGGGAACCACTGTTTGTAAAGTGCTGGCTCGCAGCGTGTGTGTCTGCACTTTATCAATAAGGAGAATGAAATGAGTGTTTGCTTATTATTTTTTTCTCTCCTATCCATACAGTAGCATCTCTGGAGACACCGGCGTACACACAACACAATCAGACCCATAGCAAAGCAGCCTTTCATCTTCATATCCTGGCTGACGCATGGAAACCGCGTATGTCCGAAACCGTTACTTTTCAGGGAATGGAAAACAAAACGCTCTGTTCAATGGATCCAATGTACTCATTATTTCAGTGACAAGCTCATGTTAATACCTGTTGTTGGTTAAATATGTGTACATAAATAAAAAAAACACTGACAGACTTAAGTACTTTCAGGTGAGCATTTTCAAACGTGTTCAGAAAAATAGCTAAAATAGCAGATCTGCAAGTTCACAACCTAAAGATGGGCGCTTGTAGGTTTGCTTTTTAGAGTACTTTTAACTGAGAGGTGACATTGTATCACTAACTGTAAAATAGGGCATTCGATTATGGAAAAAAACATGAAACATACAAAATATGAAATATGTAGATACGAGGTTCCTGCCCGAGAGCGATGACATCAATATCTGCATCTTCGATGTCATTCAATAGCCCTAGAAAGCTCTGGGTTGGGCCTCCAATGGTTTATTCAAATGATCAATAGTCATTTACAAATAATTGCTCAGAGAGTGTTATGTAACATCATTTGCTTTGCTCCCCCCCCAGTAACTAAAGGCCAAACGCTAAAACACCTCGGCCAAAGAGAAAATGCCTTCCTAAAAGCAATAAGAGGAGAAACATTAGCGTTGCAGTTATACGCCTGCAGATTATGCAATATGCAATACATTGTGTGCTCCTCATTTTGTTTACTGTAAACGTCTGGCGGTGGCACGCGCCCCCCCCCCACCCCCTATATACGTCGTACAAATGCATAATTTAAAAGAGCCGAGTCCCCGGCGCTCCTCTGAGGCCCCGGAATAAAGTGCTAACATCGTATCACAGTGAACATCAATGGACAGAAACCTGCGCTCCCGGGAGAGGCTGCCATTACATTCAATCGTCAAGCCCGCCGGATAAAACCCCCCCCTTCCAAGCCCCCCCCCCCCTCCACAATGGCCTGAATGGCTCTCTGCTCATGGCACCGTGGGCCCCGGCCGATGTCAGGAACCAACGCTAAAGAGCTTTTAAACCAGGTTAGAACGGTGCGCGGAGCCATTACACGTCCAGCGCGGAGCGGGCGGCAGAGCCAAATCGTCCTTCTATGGCCCAGGGACACCACTGGGCCGGCTAACTGCGCCGAGGCTCTGCAGAACGCGGGGAGGTCTTTCGGCAAGTCGCTGACAACAAGATAATGTCAGCGTCTATTTTTAGTGGAGTCAATGTGTTACTGGGTGAAGTTGCTTCTGGTTTAAATATTAATTCAATGCCTTCCTCGCCCTGTTTAATTCACCATCTCCGCTCCTGTATGCAGAAAGCAACAGCAGACTTAGCATTCAGGAGGAGATGGCTGTGGTGGAAGAAATACTGGAAGATAAAACAAATGAAAATACTTACGTAAAAGTAGCAATACCACTATATAAAAATACTCTTACAAATAAAGCGTCTTTATTAAAAAAAAATACAGTATTGGCATACAAAATGTTACACGTTGTGAGGTTGTAGATCGGCTATTTTCGAAAAGCCAAAGCATACATCTGCAATAAAACTAGTAACTAAAGTTTTAAAGTAATTATAATGGGGTAAAAAGCTTTTTTTTTTTACCCGGGTATGAAAAAGTTGAAATACTCAAGTAAAATAAAAGTACCTTCAAATTGTGCTTAAGTACCGTATTTGAGTAAAGGTACCGAGTTACTTTCCAACACTGGCATTGAGAGTAGAAGATTTAGCATTCAGAAGAGTTTTAAGGGGTGATCTGGCGGGATTATCGCTGGCACAGTGAAACGCAGCGAAACGCAACAAAACGGCACTTTTTTAGACCCTGCAATGCAATGTCGCCGAAGTCACATTATTCCCAAGCATGCATGCATGGTATATATACTATATATATATGTGTGTTTTGGGGTTTTTTTTGTGCTAAAAATGGCTGTGTCAACCCCAGGCCCACATTATACGCCGGGATTCTATGAGAATTATTTATCAGGGGGAGCTCAGTCATCTTTATGGGCTGGACCTCGGTGCAGATGAGGAGTGAAGCTGAATATTTCTGTTTCTAGTGAACCTTAAACAGGGGCTTTGACCAGCACACACAGACACACACACACACACACACACACACACACACACACACACACACACACACACACACACACACACACACACACACACACAGGCCAGCACTGCATGGTAAAGCCACGCCAGAGGCCACTGGAATGCAGCTAGTCTTACAGCGATCATGACCAGAATACCTAACAACACGCACGCACGCACGCACGCACGCACGCACGCACGCACGCACGCACGCACACACACACACACACACACACACACACACACACACACACGCACGCACACACACACACACACACACACACACACACACACACACACACACACACACACACACACACGCACACACACGCAAACACACACACACACACACACACACACACACACACACACACACACACACACACACACACAGAGAGAGAGAGAGAGAGAGAGAGAGAGAGAGAGAGAGAGAGAGAGAGAGAGAGAGAGAGAGAGAGAGAGAGAGAGAGAGAGAGAGAGAGAGAGAGAGTAATCTGCTATTTTCAAACATATCTGAGACTTTTTTTGGGGTGGGGAGGGGTAGACAATTCGTTTTCATTTAAGTTTAAATATTTGAGGATCGCAGAATACTAATAACTTGTTCCTATGAACTCGTTATCGCTGTAAGAGGTGTGAGACGAGACAACAACCGATTATTGTCTCAGCTTCAGGAAGCATATCGCCTTCTTCAACTATGTTTGGATTTCAATGCATGACACGTCATTTTGAAAGCTGACAGTCTACACCTTCATAAGCTCTAAACGACAAAGAAATGACCATGCCCTATAGGCTACATGAGGGACATTATGTCAGGCCCTGTCACATAATATACAGCACACACACACACGCACACGCACACGCGCGCGCGCGGCCGTGCCCCTTGACACAGGGGGTGGTGGAGGCACTTTGAGATGAAGTAGCGTTTCTCATCATCCGGTGTGCCTATGTCTGCGGACCCCCCTGAGGGTAGGGGGGGGGGGCGGAGGCCACGGCCCCCTTACAACAGTACACGAGGCCGGTCCGCGGCGAAATGTGTGTGTGTGTGTGTGGGGGGGGGGGGGGGCCTTCCCGTCGAGACTTATAAAGTCCCCGCCACAATTTACTGGGAAGGCTAAAATTGTAGCGTCCGTGGGGCGCGGCCCGCGGGCCACGCTGTCACAGGCGCCTCTTATTTGCTTCATTCCCTTTGACACGGCCTCTCGATTAGGGTCATAAATCCCCCGAAATCGGTCAATAACCTATAACAGTAATGTCACTCTGCCGCCATTAATTTAACAGCCTGTGTGCCACACTGTTTCTTAAGCCCGCTTTACGTGACAGCGCTGGGTTTATACTGTACGCCCCCGCATTGATTGAGAAGAGTATATAACACGCTTTAAATAGAGCTTCTATGACTATTAAGACAGCGCGCACACACACACACACACACACACACACACACACACACACACACACACACACACACACACACACGCGCACACGCACCACACACACACACACACACACACACACACACACACAGACACACGCACAGTATACATTGCAGCAAATGTCGAGTGCAGACACTTACGGTAAATGTCAACAGAACATAGTAGAAATACAAAAAAAAAATGCCCAACCACAACAAACAGACAAACAGGATGCACTTTCAAAGAGAGCCGCGATAATCACAAGAGCATCCGGCCAACAATTATTTACTTTTTGAAATGCCGTACGAGGGTGGTGATCCTATTTCAATAATTGTACATAAAATAGGTGGCGGAGGTGGAGGTGGGCGTGCAAACTCCATTTGTCGTTTGCAGGGAGGAGAGGGGGGGGGGGGCGGGGGGGCAGGAGTGGCTTTCCCTTATCATGCATGGCATGGTGCCAAGTCGTGCCACGGCTATCCCTGCTGGGGACTCTCATCCAATCTTTTTTTTTTTTCCTGTTCTTTCTTTTTTGCGTGTGTGTGTGTGCGTGTGCGTGTGCGTGTGTGTGTGTGTGTGTTGTGTGTGAGAGAGAGAGAGAGAGAGAGAGGGGCTGACACTTGAGGGCATATCTATGGCACAGGCGTGTTAGCGCTCGCAACACGCCTTCTGCTCCGGCTTGCAGGTTGAAGACAGTGAAGAAGCACCCTGCCATGCCGGAGCGCCGGGATTATCTGCAGCGCAACAGGCCGAGCGGAGGAGGAGGCCAAACGCAGGAGTGGAGTGGTGAGGGAGAAGGGGGGGAAAAAAAGAAGTCCGAGGGACAAACGGAGGGAACGCCACACTATCTCTGCTCAGAAAAGTGTATACAAAATGGAACCAAATGGACCCTTCGGGTTCAGAGTTAAATGAACAGGGTGAATATACTGTACTAGGGCTTTGGAATGCTGCTTTAACCAAATAATAACGGAAGAAAGTGTGTGCATGTGTGTGTGTGTGTGTGGGGGGGGGGGGACATCAAAATGGACCCTCCAATATCTCTCTCTCTCTCTCTCTCTCTCTCTCTCTCTCTCTCTCTCTCTCTGGCTGAGCAAAATGTATTAATTCTCTCCCTACTTCATACACAGGGAGTGCTATGAAGACAGAGGACTATTACAGTGAAATCATTTGTAAAAACAAACACTCAAACAAAAATACTTTTGGACACTGCTGGCATCCCTGTTATTTACGTTAACTGTTGCACAATTAAAACGTGACCAGATCCACGTCGGCTGTGTGGCGGTTTGCGCTGCTCTCATCTCGTCAGTATGTCACCGCAATGCATTATGGTATAATATACCATATTATATAGTGCTTGGTTAGCGACCACCAGTCATTATGCTACTGTTCATATCACTATTGTGGGGTCTGATGAGCCCACTATAGGGTCTAATAATTATCTGTACATTCGGACAGCACTGCAAAATTCCATCTCTCTGCGTGAGGAGTAGTCTGTTAAGGGTATCATAACTTGCTTCTTTACTATTTCGGGTCATACAGTATATATTGTCAAAAATATATAGTCAACATTTTTTGTAAAACGTATTTCGAAAATAAATAAATCTACAAGCTGACAATATAGAGTGCGTGCGTGCATGTAGGGGGCCTTCAATCATTCTCCTACTAGACCCTTCAGCACCGCGTGTGTGTGTGTGTGTGTGTGTGTGTGTGTGTGTGTGTGCCTGCGTGCGAGCGTGCGTGCAACGGCGGTACAACACATTGCAGCCCCTTGATTAAACGTTGCGTCTAAACACGTGTTTTGGCAGGATGCCACCACGCCGTTATACTCCCACCCGCCCACACACGTGACGTTTTATTTTGCCACCACGAAACAACCAGGACGAGGAAAATTGTCCTCACAAGAGATTTTAGCCCTCACAAGTACACACACACACACACACGCACACACTTCGTTTTTTTACAGACGGGGCAGTTGAGGCTGCATGCGTTCCTTTGCGCTCTCGCCCTGCCTGCTGCCTGCACCAAACTGCTGCTGCTAATACCGCTGTTGTATACGCTATACACTCCTATGGCAAAATGGCCGCTCGACATGCACCGTAGTAGTAGCGGCTTCGCGACCTGAGGCGCAGGCCATATCCGATCCCCAGCACGTCATTAGAGGTCTAGAGTCCTTTATTGCGGTTCCTGGGGACCTCCAGGGGGATCCGAAAGGACCCTTGACGGGTTCAGTGACTCTTGACAGCCGCACAAATGAAACCAAATGGACCCTGACGGGTCCATTTGGTTTCATTTGTACGGCTGTCAGAGTTAAATCAAGACTTTTAGTGTGTAGATTGGGGGTCCCAAAGGGAAAAAAAAAGAAAAAAACACATGTACACATTAGGCTACATCAGGGGTGGGCAACTTTGATAATGGAGAGGGCTAGTATATTTCCACACTCACTCCAGAGGGCCATATTGCATATACTGTCGGGCCATTGTATGTCACACAAAAGTAGCAAAAATAGCAGATCTACAAGCTCAACTGCGACACGTTTTGAGCTGGTATATCTGCTATTTTTGCTACTTTTGAATTGGAATTCAGATTGATTGATGAAAAAGTAACATTTTTAACCTGCGGGCCGCATTGAGTGAAGGTGGGGGTGCCGCATGTGGAGTCTCCATTGAGTCTCCTACCGAAGACTGCGCCGGTCATAAAATTATTGGCTTATGCGACAACGACAAAAAAATCTCCATGGATTCAAGGCTTCATGGGGTGCGTAATTGACAGAAAATAATTATTTTGTTGGGGTGAACTATCCCTTTAACACATTGGACGCCAGAGGTTAATCTCATAATGTACCTACCAGTGCCAAGCTCTTTTTGTTGTTTTTTTGTTTTTTTCATGTCGTCATAGCCCCCGCTAAATCCGTTTAAAATCCGCGTTCATTTGGTTCGACACAAACACGGGATCCGTGAAAAACAACAACAAAAAAATCCGAGCCGATCCGTGCCGCCATTTTGAAGTTACAGCCGAGAACGTTAGACAGGACAATGCGGTGAGGAAAACAACAAGGGAGATAAATCGATTCTAAGCTGACGCCCAGACAGGAAACGGATGCGAGCGAAAAAAACGGAACCAGTTTTATTCCGTTTCCGGTCGGCCCCGGAACCGGAAATGGGTCGAAAAAAATTCCGGAATGTGCACTTTTTCGATTTAACATGGGAAATGCGAGTCGCGTAGATCTACGCGACTGGCACACTGCGGCTTTAAATCGTTTGGCGTAGATCTACGCGACTGGCACGCGATGTGTTAGGGGTCCATCTGCACCCTGGCGGTGTTCACTCTCCATTCCGACATCTCACCACTCCGACTAGTGGCTTCCGCGTGCGGTTAAGGTTAGGGTTAGGGTTAGGTATAGGGTTCGTCAACGTCGGAAAGGCGACATGTCGGAAAGGAGAAATGCACCCCACGCTGGCTATGCTTGGACCTTGACTTTCAAAACTGGCCTGAAAAAGCGGAAAAATGTTGAGGTAAATCCCATTAAAATTAGGGGACATACACTGCCACCGTTTTCTCCCCTTCTTTTTCTCCTCTGTAATTATAGCTATTTGTATTTGTTGATGACATGTCTTATTGTGTTAATATCCTATGCTCTGTTGATGAATTGAATACATAGGACCACAATGGAAAGGACTTTTTTTGCATTATCCGTGTACAGTGTTGGGAAGTAACTAAAGTAATATGTAACTTAAAGTAATATTATTACCTTTTCCCAGTAACTAGTAACGTAACTAATTACTTTCACGTTTTGAGTAATAATATTACCTTTTCTTTTTTTCAAAAAGTAATATATTACTTTTTTCACGAGCCTCGGTGGTACTCTGGGTTTGAGTGTGTTTATTTGATCCTGTGTTGTTTTTGGTCCATTGATATAATGGTAGACTGGTTGGGATCGAGTTGCTATGCAGGCTGCTTGCTGATCCGGTCTAGAGCGGATACGGAAACGTTGCACACTAGTCTGTGTGAATTATCAGCTGCGGAAGGGCGGGCCTTAAACCGGATCAAACAGTGTTGCCATGTCTGCTTATTATAAGCGACTTGTTAACCGATGAAAACGCGCCGTAGGTCACTGACTGTGGCATGTATATATATATATATATATATATATATACACACACACACACACACTTCCGGCGAACGGAACGGACACGGAACGGATGTGTAGATTGACTCTATGGGATTGACCCATACACAGACTGCGAGACGTAAACAAACATGGAGGACACAGAGGAACCGCGCGTTTCATTTACTACTTGGAAATATGGCAATTATTTTGATTTTGTCCGGACAAAAGATTTGAAGAACATTATTGTCCGCTGCAAATTATGCAGTGCATCATTTATTTATGTTTGTTTAGTTTATGTTTGGAGCTTTATTATACAACAGGTAGTTCCGACCAAGCAATCTGATTGGTTGAAATAGCTTTCTAGCCGTGCTTCAAACCAGCATCATAGCACGGGCCTAATCACATTAATAAATCACTCCGCAGTGCAGTCCAGTCCGCACCTGATTAGACCATTATATGGCACAGCTGTGCTGTGAAGTCACTCTGTCCCACGGTAGGAAAACAAACAGACAGTAGCCTGACCCACCGCCGCCACCGGAGAACAAGCAGCTATGCAAAATGGACTATGTTGTTAATTTGGTGGATTTACGGTTGATCAATGGTTAGAAGGTTATAAATATCCTCCTGTGTAAAGTAAAATGACTCCCATTTCGTTAACAGTCCAGTAGGCTATATGCTCCGTCGTACGACCGTGTCACGCGGCCAAAATAGCCGATCTACAAGTTCACGACGCGTTGTCAGCTTGTAGATCAGTTATTTTGGCCGCGTGACACGGTCGTACGACGGAGCATATAGCCTACTGGAATTCATTCCACTGCGCAAGCATTGATAGCTCAGCTGTGTTGATGAGACGGTGCCTCAAACTCAAAGCACTGCTACAGGGACTATTTAATGTCTCTCAGTCAAAAACTCTTCTCTTTACAGGGAAACGGACAATAGCGAAACATTTTTATTATTAATTGCCCCACAATTTGAATACATTTGGATGTGTTTTGTTGGTAACTGTTGTATAATCGCAATATTACACTCGAGGGTGTGCTTTACCTTACATTATTGGCACTTCAGTGATGCTGGCGGAACTCGGCTTCGCCTCGTTCCTGACCGCATCACTGGCGTGCCAATAATGACGGTAAAGCACACCCTCTCGTGTAATATTGCTTAAATAAACAACAGAAGTTGTTCAAAGATTGTGTCTCATGATGAGTCATTATCTGTTTGAGCCCAGGTGTTTGAATTTGAATATTTCATTAGGCAAAATACATTAAATACATTTAAAATACTTGTTTCCATTGAGGTCCTTAGTATTCAATTCATAGTCGTCAAATGGTTTTCATTTAGTCTGTAAGTTATGAATTCATACACAGTAAAAGTCTTAGTGTTAATATAATTCAAATGAGTGTACAATGAGGATTTTACAATGTAGGCTGCAGAAAAGAGAAAAAAAAAAACTGCTAATGTTGAAAATGCAAAGTCAGACTTTTGGGGAGAAAGGATGCAATTACTGGGGGCGAGAAAAAAAAAGTAACTAAAGTAATAAGTAACTAAGTACTTTTGGCAGGGAGTAATAAGTAAAGTAACTACATTACTTTTTAAACAAGTAATATGTAATAAGTAACATATTACTATGTTTTAGTAACTATCCCAACACTGTCTGTGTAGCCCAAATGTTTTACTGAACCTCCGTGCTTGTTTATATTTTGACTATAATATAGTATTCAATCAATCAATCAATCAACCAATCAACCTACCACTAACCAACATTCATATCATGCAGAGTATGTGCTAGCATGCTTAATGCACCTTATGTTTAAGCTCAGGTAGGCCTACAATACCGTACCAGATATACTTTGTGTAAACCATGTAGCTAAATTGTTGATTTTATAGATCTTTCTCTTCCCTTTCTCTTTTCACGGAAATAACAAACAACTAATTCCATGCTCCGTTTCATACCTGCAAACCTGCGACGCGACAATAAAGTTGATGCCGAGTCGATTCCGATTCTGACTCTGCTGCATGCCATACTCTCATGGCCGCCGCTGACGGAGAGCAAAATGGCCGCCTCGCTCGGCAGTGTGTAACACGGCTCACAAGCCCCCGCGGACAACCCGAGGCGCCGCGCGGCCATCCAATCCCACATCATTAAGGCTAGAGTCCTTTATTGTGTTGGAAGGCATTAAATGGTGCGCTGGCTGTGGCTACGGCCCCGCAAGTCACACACACACACACACACACACACACACACACACACACACAACACACATACACACACACACACACACACACACAACACCACACACACACACACACACACCCACACACACACACACTGGCTGGGAGAAAACAGCAGAGGAATAACGGCACAGCTGGATAATGGCTTTTCCCTAGGAGGCTGACCATGTGTACAAATGCTGCTAATGATAGCAGGTGCAATAAGCGGAGCGGCGAGGGCTTTTTCTTTTCCCTTTTTTTTTACGGAGAGGGGGCCGGATCTATTCTCCCTCTGCTAAACTCGCCAGTGA
>NC_139948.1:6075290-6095290 GCF_963454915.1 Gymnoscopelus microlampas
GGATATGCGCACATGATCTGGCAACCCGGGAGGCGACATTGTTTGACACATAAACGCTAATAAGAAGCTGATATTTGATGAAATCGAAAAACGGGCTTCACAGTTAAGTTCAGATGGTAATGGTCAATGGCTGTGTGCAAAATCAGAGCAATTGCTCCAGCCAGTGAGGAGAACCGGGTAGCTTCACCACTACAGAGGTTACAAGAATTATTAGGACTAGACCATACCCGGTCGACGCATCTGTGGGGGGATATGCGCACATGATCTGGCAACCCGGGAGGCGACATTGTTTGACACATAAACGCTAATAAGAAGCTGAGATTTGATGAAATTGAAAAACAGGCTTCACAGTTAAGTTCAGATGGTAATGGTCAATGGCTGTGTGCAAAATCAGAGCAATTGGTCCAGCCACTGAGGAGAACCGGGTAGCTTCACTCACGCACCACTACAGAGGTTACTAGAATTATAGTAGGATTATAGTAGGATATCATGCACAGTATACATTGCTGCTATATGCTCACGCACCTTTTCATATCTTATCTCACGTAGGCTACTAGTGTAAATATGTGGATAACTTTTTTTTTTCTTTTTTTGTTCTTTTGTTTCTCCCCTCCCTCTTCTTCCTCCCCCTCTTCTTTCTATGGAAATAACGTTACGATGGGAACGATGTACGAAAATTAATTTCCCCCACTTAAAACCTGTGATGTGATAAAAAACCTGATTCTGATTCTGAAGTCTGTAAGTCTGAGAGTGTGAAAAATTACCTTTGTACACTCTCAGAGTCATAGTGGTCCTTGAAATTCTGGTATTTTAATTGTATAGCAGACGTGAAGTTCATATACCAGCTTTGACAGTGTGATAAAAAAAAAAACGGTTCCGGAAACTGTTCCAAATGTGATGGAACCGATTCCGGTTCCTTAATGTTGGATCCGGTTCCCCCGGGTTCCAGATCCCAACCCTATTTACCACACGGCTTTGGAATAGTAGGCAAACTCACTGGTGAGCTGCCACTCGCATCTCCGCTTGACATTAATTGATAATCAAACAAGCTTTCACACATTCCACATTTATGAGATCAGCCGAATTATCTATTTAATATAACCCAATTATATGCAACCCTTGTGCACCAATCAGCGCTAATTCCCAGCTCATAAATGACAACCCCAGCGACAGATTAAATCAATAATAAACATTGATGAAAACTTGAAACCCGACACGGAGCGGGTTAATTAGCGTCAAGAAGCAACGCTTTGTTTTTTTCCCCTCGCTCTCGCCGTCAACGCCAAGGAAAAGGTCTCTTTTCGATATAAGCTGACATTCAGCAGTGCCGAATGAGAATATTATTTGACCAGCGCCCAATGAGGTATTAGCTGACGTTCACCAGCGCCCAATGAGATATCAGCTGACGTTCAGCTGGTGGAGAGTTAACTCATTCAGTGCCATTGACGTCGCCGACGACACGTTTTTATAAGCCCAGAGTGCCAATGACGTCGCCGACGTCATGACTTTTTTTTTTTTTTTTTAATATTCAGAACCCAAGATATCATGATTTGAAGATTTGCTGCTCCATTCACTTCTTTTTTAACATCTTGCTGAAAAAGGCTGTATCTCGCTTCCTAAGCACTGTTGTTTTTTTTACAATGTATTTTTGGCATTGGCACAGGGATGATAAAGCCAGAAATATGTTTGGCACTGAATGAGTTAAGTACATTTATTTTAGTACAATCTTGAGGTGCTTTTACTTTTATTGAGTATTTCAATGTTTCAATACTTTTTACTCCACAACAAAAAATTGGAAACTTTGCTTACATGTTGAAAACTCAATTTCTGTATTTTAAGTATATTGTGATGCCAATACTTTTTGTAATTTGACTTGTACTTAAGTCAAATTTTTGCAAAAGTACTTCTTCATTGTGGCATTGATACTTTCACTTGAGTGTTTCTTACACCACTGTCTTTGCTGGGTAAGGTGGAGATACTTCATCAATTGTTAACAACAGACATCGCAGTATGATGGTCTATGAATTGAATACCAAGGCCCTCATTGGAAACAAGTCCGCAAGGACTTTTATGAACGGACCTGTTAGACAAAGTATTTTAAATGTAAATGTGTTGTTTTACATTTTTTTGCCTAATAAAATATTCAATCAATCAATCAGTAACTTCGGCCCTTAATTATAACCTTGTAATTTTAGCTCAGGCTGTCAGCAGAAAACTAAATCCTGTTAAATATTTAGCTGAGATCTTTATTTAATTTTATTTAATTTATTTTTCCCCAGCACAAACTAGATTTGAGTCAACCAGGGGAAAATACACAAGACATAATACGTATGTGCTCTACTATCGGCAGGTTTCTTAAATAAAGCTCATATTCTTCTGTGATGCCATTTGTATTACGTCCACAACAAGACAACTTATGCTCAGCGTTGTCAGATTTCACGAGAGAAACGAGCGAGCAGGTCAGAGAAAACAAGCCCAAAATAAGTGACCATAGGCCACGCACGCACACACGCACGCACGCACGCACGCACGCACGCACGCACGCACGCACGCACGCACACACACACACACACACACACACACACACACACACACACACACACACACACACACACACACACACACACACACACACACACACACACACACACACACACACACACACACACACACACACACACAATATATATTTGAAAATAGCCGATCTACAAGCTCACAACGTGCCAATATGGGGTGCATTGTGAGCCTGTAGATTGGCTATTAAAAAATACATAAATAAATAAAACACTCGTGGAAAAGAGACATTTTGGGCCCCTGGCACAAAATATTTTCAGTCCACAGACAAATTATTTTTGGAGGACCATCAGGAACAACATTAGGAAGCAAGCCCAAATAAGCAAATAGCCTACACAAGCCCCCAAAAAATGCAAGCTGCAACTACCAATATGTACTGTGCAAGCAACTTTACAGAAAAACAAGCCCAGCATCACTTATAATAAGCAGACTTGGCAACACTGCTCATATGTGTGTACACTACACACGCAACATGTAAACCAGAGGTCACCACCGTCTAGTGTTTTAGGGACACCAGACCATTTAAGAACCATGCAGCCCGTTCAAGGTTAATTTAGGATGACTATCGGTACATGTCATACCACACAATGTTTAATATGTAGTAAACTGCAAAACTCTCAATTAACAACCTGGGTTTTGCATTCCACGGTATGATATAGTCGTTAAACAAAGTACTTAATTTATAATCCGTTGAGCTGGGCTCCAGAAAAAAAGTGCCGACCTTCAAGCTCACAACACATCACGATGCGATGCTTCGGGAGCTTGTAGATTGGCTATTCTCGTCCGGGGGCCGACTCCATCGTACGTTAAGTACAAATAAGGCTTAAAATGAAGTACAGCTTAGCCCCTGGAGAGCCACTCAAGGCTCCGTTAACAAAATGGAGGTGAGCGCAAGGCTGCTGCGGAGGGAGGGAGGGAGGGCAGTACGGACGGAGAAGAGAGAGAGAGAGATAGAGAGAGCAGAGTTCTTACCAGTCTGGTGAACAGAGGCACGCCGAGATGCCAGAGGTGTTCGTTGAGCAGGCCGCTGTACACCACGTTCCCGAAGACAGCAATGCTTCCTGACTTACACAGCGTGTTTCCTATCGGTAAAGAGAGAAGAACAAAGCGCTCGTCAATGGACAGAACAGAACAGAACAGAACAGAACAGAACAGAACAGAACAGAACAGAACAGAACAGAACAGAACAGAACAGTTACGCAAAGAACCAACGGAAAGTTTTTAAGATTTAACATCCCTATTCTGGGTCAATCATGCTGCGAAAATAGTGCATCGGATATTTTCGGTGGCACACGACACGGAACTGGTGTAAATGAGGCATATGCTCTGTTTCTATCCATCACCACTCGTCGAACACGTATAGCAGCGGGAACTTTATTTTATTTCATTTAATTTCAAAGGATTAATGAAGAATCAAGTGCTTGGAATGCCACCTCAATTGATGAACGCAAGTGTTGTGTTCAGATCAAATGGATTTTGAATGGGAGTTATCAATGTGTGTGCATTGTGAACCCACGGTGCCTAATCCAAACAATGCGCCCCACTCGTATAAGACAAGATCCAAGCTGGTCTTAACTTGGAGCGAAAAGTCTGTGGGGAAAACTGCATCCTGATCGTATCAAACCACGCCTCATTTCAAGACCAACCAAGTTGTGGAAAAAGTACTCAAATGTTTTACTTAAGTAAAAGTATCAGTACTGCAATGTAGCAGTACTCTGTTACAAGTACAAGTCCGGAATTACAAATTTACTTGAGTAAAGGTACAAAAGCATTGGTATCAAAATGTACTTAAAGTAAAAGTACTACAATGTTTGAAAATAGCAGATCTACAAGCTCACAACGCGTCGCGATGTGACATGTTGTGAGCTTGTAGATCGGCTGTTTTCAAATAGCCTAGGTATAAAATAAGGCTAAAGTGGTTAATATATGTTTTATAATGTGATAATTTATATCTGCAGTAAAACGAAAGTTTTCAAATACTTGTGGTGGAGTAAAAGTAAAATATTTGCTTCTGAGACACAATCTGACACGCAAATTTGACGCACGCCAATGTGGTACAATAGACAACGTGGCCACAAAGCACTTGCGTCGTGGGGAAGATAGTGGCTGGGCGCTCAGCGCTAAAAGTGCCGGAAGAAGATAGGGCCCTTAGTATGTTAAGTGTCTGTGCATGTGGTAAGTGTTTAAATAATATAGTGCTTCTTCAGGGCAGACATACAGTGCTGTTAGTTGGTAGTGAGGAGACCAGGTCATAGGTAGGTCACCGGTTCAACCCCACATCACGCTGTGCCTGTGAGTCGAAGTGTCCCTGAACAAGACACTTAACCCCTTAAACTCTTTACCTGCCATGGACGCGTTAACGCGTGGAATTCTGCTATAGGTCCCAGCCTGCCAACGACGAGTATGGACGAGTTTGTGTTTTCAGTGGTTTTCCACTAGATGGCGCTGTTACCTTTCCTATGGATGATGCTTTCACTGCCTGATGACGACAGACCCGGAAATTACATCATTTAAAAAAAAGTAAAAGCTTGTTTACTTCCTGTTTATTTCCTGCATGCAGTAAAATCTCTGCTAGATCGCCGTTCATCCTGCTTTACGGCAAAACAAGTCTCATTGAAACGACCGTAGCGCTTGAATGGAACTATTTTTTCTCGCTTTACTACGACAACCCCGTGCGTGCAATGCGCCGATGTCCGTGAGGACGGCGGTCACGGAGAATATTCCATGATTTTTCAAAGGTACAGTAACATTGCTGTTGTTTTTTTGCTGGCAGCAGTGGCACACTATTACAGTACTGATCTGGCAGTCAAAGAGTTAACAGACCCCCTTTCCCCCAAACACTCATTATCATGACCCTCTGAGCAGCCGTCAGCCCGGGCGAAGCTTAGGTCTTACTCCTAAATATTATATACGCATGTCCCCAAGTGTGTACATACATTTATGTATGTTATGTGTACGCACACGCATGTGTGCACAAACATAATGTATAGTTGTATATAAAATGTCAGGTGCTTAAATAATATATCAGGCGTGTGAGGGGTGCTATAGGCAACAGGCCTAGTGTCAATCGTTCATAAACCGGTTTATACGAGGAGGGGGGGGAGGGGGGGGGGGGGGGGGGTAGTAGCTCTTTCTGAGACTTAACTACAAGATGTAATATTAAAGAAAAAAAAATAAGGCAAATTAAATCATAGGAAATCATTGCACAGGAAGGGAATATAATAGAGAATTGCACCATTGATTGGCATAAGTATCAATTGCAGAGGTTTATTGACTTTACATGTAATGATGAATAGGGATCGGTACTGGCCTGTCTAAAAAAAATCAATAAGGTTACACAACTAAAGCCCGGCCGCTATACGACCACATTACAGAACCCCTCGTCCAGCCAAATGAGATTCTCCATCGCACCCGGGAGATTGTAATGGCCAGAGAACACGGTGTCAAAATAAATCCACTGCAAAGGAATACTCGGCTCATATTACTATTGTGCTCAGGGAGTTGGCCGACTCTGTTATGCAAGGCAAATTACAGCCTCCATTCCTATCCGTGCTGTGCAATTCTCAGTGTTCATTTATCCATCTCTAACTCTGAGAATGTACAAATGGAACCAAATGGACCCTTCGGGTCCATTTGGTTCCATTTGTACATTCTCAGAGCTAAATTAACTAATGTTAGAAGCAAGCAATATGGAGTCCACGACCCAAGGCACCCACACAAGGCTCATTTGCCCTATATCTCACTGTGTGACAGTATGACCACACATTGTCACTGTTCTGTTCTGTGCTGCACATGCCCAATCAAGGGTGCACACTTGCTGGGTGTTGCATTTGACACAAACGGAAACAGCAAACTACAAACTAAAAGGAGAATTTTGCACTAAGGTTTTCTTACCTTTTCTATGATGTTATGATATCTTAGGATAAATGGTACAGTAATAAAATGTCATAACATCATCCCGGGTGGCGGATAGGCCTTGCGTTAGATCGCATATTTGAATAGCTTTTTGTTTTTTTTGTGTGTGAGATCTGATGTTCATAGTGACAGAACACTGTCAAAAAAAAACAAAAAACAAAACAGAAGTCTCGCTAGACGAGATTGAAATCTCGAGATTTCAATTTCGTCTAGCGAGACTTAGGTAGACAATTGGCACACCCAGTGCCAATTGTCTATGTAATCCTGGGCACTACAATCCCTCTGCCAGTACTAGGGAGGCCAGGGCCGAGCTCATGTCTCCTTCAATGCATGAGAGCCAACTGACCTTCTTATCACCTGACAGGGGAGAGTTTCCCACATTATGTTGGTTTATTACTAAAGAACAGAAGGTACAAAGTATTTCAAATTGCCCGGTTGTTTTGGTCTGTCTGGTGGGAGGGGCCATGTGTTATATTATAAGGCCTGAACTTTGGCCATTCTGTCAGTCTGCTGCGGTGTTCAGGAGCTGATCTATCTCTAAGGAGATGTGTGATGGTCTCCTTTGTTGTGTCACTCGTGGAAAATAAACATGTTAAACTCTGCTGAGCTGACTGACTTGCCATTGTTTGGTCATCTCCAGTCGTGTTGCCTACTACCCTCACCAGAGGGAGGGCTGAGACATTTGGTACCTTGACAATCAGCGAGTGTTGTACATTCTCAGAGTTAAATTAGCAATGTTACAAGCAGGCAATAGTATGGTCTCCATGACCCAAAGCACCCACACAATGATCCCTTGTCCCTACAGTATCTAACATACCTTGACTCTCAGCGAGCCCAAAAACCTGTAGCGCAATAACACTTTGGTAGAGGTTTGGGGTTGTTTAGTTACCTTCTAACGATGTAACTAGTCAAATTGGCGAGATGACGTGCTCCGTTGGTCCATTGATTAGAGCTTGATAATCCAAAATGCACCCTCTTTGTATAGAGATGTGGAGCAAGACATCTTGTCAGTTGGACTGGATACATCATGCCACAACCCAAACCTCTACCGATCAAACTGTTAAAATCCTGAGTGTTTCTCTTCAAAAATAGCAGATATACAAGCTCGTAGCGCGGCACTCGGTGCCGCGCTACGAGCTTGTAGATTTGCTATTTTTGAAAAAATCGTGAAAATGTGTGCAAATCTTGAAATATATATATTGTTTTAAAGCGAACATTTTTAACTCAAATCTTTGCTTCTGGGGGTCCCTGGAAGGAACAAAATATTTTGAGATGGGGGTCCGTGGCCAAACACATATATTTTGCTGTCCTTGACATGAAAAAGTTTGAACACCACTGATAGGCTATAGAAACAGGTTTATTTTCAAAAAAATGTTTTTATGTTTGTTTTGTTTTTAGAAGACATTTGTAGAATCGGAACCTCAGGCCTTAATGGGTTAGTTAAATGAACACTGCTGGTGGCACGGCTCCACGATGCAGCCATACGCCAGGGCCAGCACGCTGGCCCTCGCTGGCACCGCCACCAACCCGCTGTGCCCGCTGCGACCAGTGCAACCCCGTCCAAAAGACACAGTTTAATGAGCCCACTGCAGCTGAGCAGCCATTGCACGCACAGGCAAAAAAAGAACACACACACATTAACGGCCTCGCACAGACACATAAACACATGATAGCGCACGCACAAGCACACAAAAACAGAACTGCGCTCACAAAAATACAGTACATGCACATGAGAGCATGTGTGCGCACGCGCGCGCACGCACGCACACGCACACGCACACACACACAGCACTCATTAACATGCTCATACAAACACATTTTAAGCAATCTGTGTGGTAGAGTATGTTAATACAATTAGTACGTGTGCACTGGTTGCACGTTGCTCTACCTACTCTTCCATTGACATATTTAGACCCATGGTGCATGTCAGTACTGCCTGAAGCTCCTAGGTGCAATGTCTCCCCCAGCGGCAAAGCGAGGATAGAGCAGTATAGATAGGTGTTTAGTCATCCCACCTGGGGGATACAGGTTGAAATCTCGCGTATAGGACATAACACTTAAGGACTGCAGCTTTTTACGATTCTCACACAAACCCATAAACACGTGGACGCACGCACGCACGCACACACGCACGCACGCACGCACACACACACACACACACACACACACACACACACCACTGTCACGCACGGAAAGTACAACCTCACAGCAGGACATTCGATAGTATGCACAACCATACGCAATACACACACACACGGACACGCACACACGCACACATGCGCGCGCACGCTCAGATGTCCCCAAGTGTGAGATGTACTTCCCCGTTGATGTCCCCTTGCATGTGATGAATGCGGCTCACGGTGGCGGAGCGGGCACAGAAAAGAAAAAAAAAACACACAGGTCCCCCCCCCCCGTTGTAATTCCTGGCTCAAAGGAACACTGTGCAGAGGCTCACACCGGGGGTGGTGTGGAGCGCAGTGTGTGCCGCTGACAAGCAGCACATGCATTATTTAAAAAACAAAAGTAAAAAAAAAAAAAAAAAATGCCCATTAAAGTGTCAGTGGGCGCTGCTCTGGGGCGGCGCGGGGAGCCCGGGCACTGTGTGTGCCGTATTACTATTATTAACCCTTCAAGACCGGGGACGCATCTGTGTCGCGCTTTAGACTTCTTTGGCTATTCAAAAAGAAGATATGCAAGCTCATAGCGCGGCACTCGGTGCCGCGCTATGAGCTTGTATATCTGCTATCTTTGGAAAAGTCGTGAAAATTGGTGCAATTCTTTGAATATGTATTTTTCAAAGCGAACATTTTTAACTCAACAATTTCGCTTCTGAGGATAATGTCTTCTAAATCCTAACAGTTTTTTTAAAAAAAACGTACGTTGCTTGAGCTCCAACATTTCCATGTCAAGGACCACCCAAAATGATATGTATTCGGCCGCGGACCCCCATCTCAAAATATGTTGTTCCAGGGACCCCCCAGAAGCACAGATCGGAGTGGAAAATGTTCGCTTTAAAACATATATATTCAAAGATTTGCACACATTTTCACGATTTTTAAAAAAAAATAGCAGATCTACAAGCTCATAGCGCGGCACAAAGAAATCTTAAAATGACACACAGATGCGTTGCCGGTCTTAATGGGTTAATGGGGCCAGGCATGGGGGGGAGGGGAGTGGGGGGGGGGGCATTGCATTGCAACCGTGTGATTGCACACTGCCTCTGTTGCTATCCGCGGTTCAAGCATCGCCTATCTTTTTTTTTCTCCTTCTTCTTTATCCCCCCTCATATCCCCTTCCCTCCGCGTGTGTGTGTGTGCGTGTGTGTGCGTGTGTGTGTGTGTGTGTGTGCGCGTGTGTGTGTGTGTGTGTGTGTGTGTGTGTGTGCGTGCGTGTGTGTGTGTGTGTGTGTGTGTGTGCGTGCGCGTGCGTGCGTGTGCGCGCGTGAAAGGGGGACGGGAAATAGAGGGAGCGTTAAGGAGCAACAACACAGACAGAGACGGAGAGAGACGCCGCGAGACCCCGAGTGCAAAGTCAATGAGCTCCTGCCGCTATTATCATTTCACATTATCGAATGCATATTGAGAATGAGAGAGAGAGAGGGAGGGAGGGAGGGAGAGAAGGGGGGGGGGGGGCTTGTCAGATGAACTGGGCCACTGGTGCTTATATCAAATTCTGATACGCCGTCACAGTCAGGCGGAATACCGTTGCTGTCGGGCAGAAAACTCCTATCTCCATATTTTAACTTTTTGTGTTTTTGTCGTAAATCAAGGCCATACTTGATCATCATCACGTGACGCTGTAGCGTCGCACAAAAACGTCAAGAGTAGCAGATCCACGAGCTCGAAACGCGGCGCGAAGCGGCGCGTTTCGAGCTTGTCGATCGGCTACTTTCGACGCTTTTGAATTTGAATCCCGAAAAGTACGAGTTTTGGACGTATGAGGTTTCCCCCCGCCGACAGAGGCGATATGCTGGGGAATGTAAGTCAGCACATTGAAACTATGTGCACAGCGGCGGTCCCCTGTGCAGTTTACTGACACAGCACGACGGCTCCGCCATGTGTGACGTAATTAGACTGCTGGAAATGTCACGCGCGGGACGGGCGGCTCATTATTGGTGGCATGCAAATTTCCAAAAACCCAAGTAGGCCTACCATTTAATACTTTGTCGCATGGCAGTTTTGCTCGCCGCAAAAAACAGCCCAATATACAAGCTTGTACACTGACTATTTTCAAAATTTCTGACCGGGACAATTGTCGTCCGAAAATATGGTCGCCAGGTGAAAGTCGTTAAGGTATAACTCATGGGTTCCTGCTAAATAAGTCCTCATCGATGGATGGTGCGTTGCAAGGCCAGCGCAGTGCTAGTTGCAATACGAACGCAATGTAACTTTAAGGGGAGAGGTGACAATGTTTCACACACGAAAGTTATTGGGTTCTTCGTGGCTGAAGTGCTATTAGCATACAAGCACCGCTGCCATACATAGAACCTGCTCGGACCCCCTTTTTAGAGCTCCTTTAGAGGTTCTCTACTTGTTCTTCAGCTTAGTTGAGGCACCTCTAATAGCTGTTAGAGGTTTGTGTCCGGGTAGCTCAGTCGGTATAGAGCACTCGCCTTCGGACGGCAAAGTTCTGGGTTTGATCCCGGGTACCGCCAACTCAGTGCATGAGTAGCATGTCTTAGGTTATTAAGTCGCCTCCATCTCAGTCATCCATCTCCAACGGGTCTAGTTCAGCATTATAAGGGCATTCTCAAACTTTTTTTAATTTAAAGGACCCCCATAGTTACAGACCTGTAAGGGTCCATCTGGAAACCCCTCCTCAAGGAACCCTGATGGTGCCTGGACCCCACTTTGAGAACCGTTGGTCTACTGCAATGGTTCTCAAACTGTGCAAATTCTTGTACATACAGGGTAAATGCGCATTTCTAAAGGACAATTTAAGCATGTTTTTATTTGTAATACATTGTAAAAAAAAAAAGATATACTATTATCAAATATTACCTAAGAAATAGGCTTTTTTTTAAAAAGGCTGATATAGGCCTACAAGCTTAGCCTGGTAAACCCTCCCTCCGGAAATCTCATTTCAATTCGATTTCAGAAAGGAGTCTGGTCTGAAACGCCTTTCTCCAATAATCGCTCTGCTCGCCGAGCCGACGAGCCTATCAGCGTCGTCGCTCATTGTTCTGTGATTGACAGCGACAGTTGGCCAATCAGGTGGCGAGTTCGAGTGAGCCCGAATGAACCCGAGTGCAGCCTGAGAGCCGCCGAAAAAAGACGAACGGCAGCCATTGTTGTTTGTGCGAGTGCCTTCACTTCTTACTTTCAGTTTTATAACGCTTTCAAACTTCTTTTTTGAGGAACGGAATTTACTTATAAGATATCGTTTGGATAGAATTTAGTTGTTTAACTTCATATATGTGGTCAATTAATCATGACAGAGCCTATTTAAAAATATAAATTTAGAGAACCGGCAGGGGCGGGGAGTGACACGCATGTATCCCAATAAGGCAACCTATTTTCGGCATGGCCGTCCCAAAAGTCCCGTTGCGTCACATAGTCTGGAGCTCGTCAAATTGAACTGCTCATTGGCTGAAGGGGAAAAACGATCATTGGTTGAAGGGGTTGTCAGTCAACGGTATTACTCCCGCCCAACTCCAGCCCACAGCGATTATTGCAGAAAGGCGTTTCAGACCAGACTCCTTTCTGAAATCGAATTGAAATGAGATTTCCGGAGGGAGGGTTTACCAGGCTACTACAAGCTCACAAAGCATCACACTTTGTAGCTATTTACACAATCTGTGGAACTGAGTCAAACTTAATGTTATGCTTCAATTCCTACAATTCCGAGGCCTTGTCAGGGTGGGGGTTCCCCAGTTCAAATCTGATTATTTTGGGCGGTCGCGGCCTGAGGTTTTTGGGAACCAGTGGTCTACTGTATTGTAAAGGGGATAGATACCTTTGTTGCCTGGCTGATACAGACAATGATCCACGCTGACCTCACTTACAGTACTTATAGTTTATAGCTTCATTTGACAAAGGTGCTATAGTATATGGCACCTTTAAGCCATTAAGACCGGGGACGCATCTGTGTCATTTTAAGATTTCTTTGAGCACCGAGTGCCGCGCTATGAGCTTGTAGATCTGCTATTTTTGTAATATATTTTTGAAAAATCTTGAAAATGTGTGCAAATCATTGAATATTGTTTTAAAGGGAACATTTCTTTTTTACTCTAATCTTTGCTTCTGGGGGATTCTAAAAAATGTCTAAATTTAAAAAACTTATGTTGCTATTATGTTGCTATAATCAGTGGTTCTCAAACTTTTTCCATGTCAAGGACCCCCAAAATTATATGTTTTTGGCCGCGGAACCCCATCTCAAAATATGTTGTTCCAGGGACCCCCAGAAGCAAAGATTTGAGTTAAAAATGTTCGCTTAAAAAAAAATATATATATTTAATGATTTGCACAAATGTTCACGATTTGTCACAAAAAAAAAAATAGCAGATCTACAAGCTCATAGTGCGGCACTCGGTGCCGCACTATGAGCTTGTAGCTATTTTTGAATAGTCAAATACATAAAAAATGACACAGATGCTTTCCCGGTCTTAATGGGTTAAAGATTCTATATAGGTTCTATATGACGGAAAAATATTTTCGCCTACGCTTACGAGCTAAAGAACCACTTTTAGTGCTGCACCATTTCTGTGTAGTGCAAATCAACGAGCTAATGCACGTCTTCAATGAAATAAGCCACATACTGTTCAGCTGCCGCTGTTGGATGTATACGGTTTCATTTCTTTCGCTCCCCATTGCCGTTGATGTACTTTACGGAAAATGTCGTACATCACAGTGAATGGAGACAGCTAGAACTGGCACTAATGTATAATGCAAAAGTAGTTTAGCCTATTAAGGCTAATGTTTGTGTGCAGTTTCCGGAGTGTCTGAATGCGTGCTCCCAACTTATTACATAATCTGCAATAGAGAGAGGATCCTACACATAAAGGCAAACTGACTGTTGCTGTGCCTTTCGGTTATTATGTTCTATAGAAACAATCCATTCTGACAGAAAATGCGCTTTCGCGTTAAGGCCTTTCTCTATGTTCCTACCAGTGGTGGAAAAAGTACTCACATGTTTTACTTAAGTGAAAGTATCAATACTGCAATGTAGAAGTACTACGTTACTTACTTCCGGAATTAAAAATGTACTTGAGTAAAAGTACAAAAGTATTGGTATCAAAATGTACTTAAAGTACCAAAAGTAAAAGTACACTGTCAACACATCGAACAAGGACAATACCAATGAGAGTAGCTTAAAAACTAGGACAAGGAAACTTTGGTGGCATTTCAGACACAGAAGTCTAATGACAGTTTAATGGCCGCCAACGAAAACACTGTCTCTACAACAAACAGGTAAGGTGCCAGTGTGTGTGCCGTTAAGACGTCTCGAACGCAAGACAGTTTGTCAAGATACCTTTCATAAAATATCATCCTACCTACGAGACCTAAGAAAGACGGCTCAAACTCCATGAATCTTTCATATTTGTTTGCAGGGCTTAGAAGGCTGCGTTGAGGGTTTTGAAACTTTGGAAAACTCCAATCTCTCTGAAACGAGGGAGAGAAAAAAAAGAGCTCAACATTCCAACCACCTCCACCTGACGAGGACATGCTTTAGCTTGAAACATTGTCATGTTCCTGATGTTTCAATGAGTTGCTCCTCCAATCCCTCTGTCCAGGGCATATCCATTCCTTCCAGTCAGGACTGAGATACAACTCATACAAGATACAGGATGGTGTTCACTCTCCATTCCGACATCTCACCACTCCGACTAGTAGCTTCCGCGTGCGGTTAGGGTTAGGGTTAGGGTTAGGTATAGGGTTCGTCAACGTCGGAAAGGCGACATGTCGGAAAGGAGAAATGCACCCATACAGGATAAACAAGTTAAATTGGACGTGAAGAAACAAACAAATGAGCAGAAAAAAATTGGAACTGGAACACAAGCTAGTGAATAGTTTATGTGGAGGTCTCTCGCCTGATTGGATGAAACGTGTAACCCATCTCAAGATGTATGTTCTGTTTATTAAAAAGCTGGAGAGACAGGGAGACCCCTGTTACTGAACAAATACAGCAATGATGTAGTGATGATCGAAATAGAGCGTTAACTGAATAACAACTTGAAGTGGTTAACCATTTCCCCATATCCATTATTCTTCCCGCTAGCCATGCACCCAGACCTTACAACATGACTAATTATCTGGAAATCTTTTTTTTGTACATTATATGATCTTAACGATGCAGATGACAAAAAAAATCTGATCCTGTCCTGTATCCAGTCACACTGTAAGAACTGTGGAATGTGCATAGGATCTAGGATTTACATCACAACCACACACATCTGGGTTCAGTTCCTTCCTAAGGTACTGTATGAGACTATAGCTTAAGGTAGTGGTTTTCAAACTGTTTGTGCGCAAGACACAGCAATGCTTAAGTCAAAGTCTCAAGGCAAACCTATATTCATAACGAAAATAACAGATCCATAATCCCATGAAGCGTCACATCGACATCTGAGATCTGAGATGTATTCTAAATCGGCTACTTTTATTATGTGTGAAAAGAATACAGCTATAATTACATTTACATTTTTGCCTAAAATAACAAAATCGGACGCCAGGTCAAGCTGTTAAAATACACATTTTTATGATTAGAATTAGATTAGAATGTGACCCCTGTGGGAAGTGAGTGCACACAAAGTTGTGATTGTAAAGGTAATCCATAACCTTTTGTCTATTTTTATTGCAATGTGTGGTTGTCACAGAATCCCAAGGTGCAGCTGGACTTGTCTCACTGTTTGGGAACCTACGGCATGAGGGTCCCCTTAAAGGTAGGGTAAATGATATATTTTTGTTGAAACAAAAAGTGTTTTCGTTAAAAGGTTAAAGCACTATATTCTGATAGTAATCATTGCTAGATAGTGTTTGTTCAATAAGGAGTCTCCCTGTCTCTCCAGCTCTTCAATACACAAAGAATACATTTTCAGGTAGGTGGCAAACGTTTAGCCAATCAGGAGAGAGTACCCATTTATCAGCTTCATTTCAATATTTTCTCTGCTAATTTATTTGTGTCATCACTTCCCATTTCACTTTTTTAAATCTGTATCCTGTCTGAGTTCTCTATCCTGATTGGATAAAGTTGAAAATGCATTTGTCTGTTACATTGAGACCTGCTGGAACGCATCTGTGTCACTTTAGATTTCTTTGGCTATTCAAAAATAGCAGATATACAAGCTCGTAGCGCGGCACCGAGTGCCGCGCTACGAGCTTGTAGATCTGCTATCTTTTTTTTAAATATTGAAAACATTTTTTTTTTTTTTTTTAACTGTTAGGATTTAGAAAACATTTTTAAGAATCGCCTCAGGTCTTAATGGGTTAACAACGATCTAGAGAGACATGGAGACTCCTTCTGAACAAACACTCTATAGCAATGGGTACTATCAGACCATAGAGCTATTTACTGTAACACTTATTTTAATCAAATACAATCACTTACCCTACCCTTAAGGGTCCCTTCTGCTAAGTCATTGGTTTAATGTCAAGGATCTTACAGGGCCTGTAAGGGTCCATCCATTTGGACGCCCTCAAGGAACCCTGAGGGTCCTTATCACCGGAACAGTCTGAGAACCACTGTGCGAAGTCATTACTGACTCATTACAACACGGGAGAGAGGGACTGTGACATCACGTGGCGCTCGCATGCTGTGATTAATACGCCCCGCAATCAAGCCAATTTTCCATTTTCACAACTAAGAAAACATCCTGTGGGAGAGGCCGTCCAATTTTCCTCATCGCTAACCCTGATATACTGCAAAGCCACCCCCCCCCTCCCCTTTTTTCTTTTTTTTCTTTTAACCATTAAAAAAAATCAACTTTCTTTCCACTTAATAAAATTTTAACGCAGCCCCTAAACTGGTGACACTTGGCTTATTGGTTTATGATGAAGTGTTGATATTGGTTTGTTTTCACACGCACGCACGCACACACGCGCACATACACACACACACACACACACACACACACACACACACACACACACACACACACACACACACACACACACACACACACACACACACACACACACACACACACACACACACACACACTGTCTGTATGACTATACTTGTGAGGGCATTCTAGTATGCTTTTTTAATGCATTTCTTTAACCATTATTTTGAATACACGCGATATCTCATACCAACAATGGCGGATCTACAAGCTCACATTTTTAGTTTTTTGTGTGTGTGTGGGGGGGGGGTGGGGTATTTTCGAGCCGTTTGTCCCTCAGAAGTATAGTAATACAAGTAAACACACACACACACACACACACACGGACACACACACACACACACACACCCCGTTCCCAGCAGCTGGGCGCACTCTCTCATCTGCAGACTCGACTGCGATGAGCCCAACCTCGCATTAATTATTAATTGTGCGATTAAAATGTAGAAGGAGGAGTGGAGGGTTGAGTTAGGAGAGGCTGGGGGATGCAGAGAGGGGAGGCGAGGGAGGGGGGGGGTTAGGAGAGACTGGGGGATGGATGCAGATAGGGAGGGGAGGGGAGAGAGAGAGAGAGAGAGAGCAGGAGACGGATGCTGCCCCGCATTCTCATATTAGTTTCAACCGTATTTCTTTTTAATACTTTGTCATACTACCGCAGGGGTCTTCAACGTTTTTTTAGGCCAAGGACCCCCTAGCTGAGAGAGAGAGAGATGAAGCAGGGACCCCCTCGATATCATATACAATTGTGTTTCAGATTATACCTTTTGTGTTTACTTGGTCTGCTCTTTTTTCCCTCTACACCTATACCTCTTTGCCCAAAAAAAATAGCCGATCTACAAGCTCACAACGCCTCGCAGTGCGAGGCGTTGTGAGCTTGTAGATCTGCTATTTTTTGGCTAAAGTTATCCTCAGAAAAGGGATGCTAGGGTTCAAGTGGTTAAGGTAAAAAATATATATCATATCACACAACGAATTGGCGGACGCCCTGTAGTAACTCTGAGGACCCCCTAGGGGTCCCGGACCCACTGTTGAAGACCCCTGTACTACACGGTCAAACGAAAGTACCAAAACAATTTAGATAGCTATTATTTTGCATTTTCTCAATTTGAAAGTGAAAGTAGTTTTATGAATACAGAACAATGCAAAGAATTACGAAGAGCCTGTGACTAAATAGTAACTGTCTGGATCCATTGGAAGACAGGTTATTTTTTGCCGCCATTTCCGGAAAACAGTTTTTGGACATACAAGGTTCCCACCCGACAGAGACAATATGCAGTATGTGGTAGTCTCCCCACAAGGCAAGAGGACACTTTGAGTTCTCTGTCTTCACTGAGACCTCTCAATAGCTCTGTACTCTCCCTCTATCTCTCCCTCTCTCTCTCTCTCTCTCTCTCTCTCTCTCTCTCTCTCTCTCTCTCTCTCTCTCTCTCTCTCTCTCTCTCTCTCTCTCTCTCTCTCTCTCTCTCTCTCTCTCTCTCTCTCTCTCTCTCTCTCTCTCTCTCTCTCTCTCTCTCTCTCTCTCTCTTTCGTTTGGGCTCACATTTCAGAACAAGTCCTTTTGACAGGAGCTATCAAAATGGATTTAATATCCAAATCAGCCAAAATGCACCTGCAGCAGGAGAGAGAGAGAGGAGAGAGAGAGAGAGAGAGAGAGAGAGAGAGAGAGAGAGAGAGAGAGGGGGGGGGGGGGGGGGGGGGGGTGGTGGTGTTGTTTTATTAAGTGAGTGATGCCATCTCTTTTCTCCGAGTGTGCATCCGTCTTCCTTTTGGACGGGAGTCTGCATGGGTTTTGCTTTTATCTCGGCGCGAGCACACACACACACACACACGCACACGCACACGCACACGCACACACACACACACACACACACACACACACACACACACACACACACACACACACACTGCTGAGGGATCATGGGCTTTTAATTGAGCTGTGGATTTGCGAGCAGACGCCTGTTGAAATGCACCTCGGAAAAAAAGTTAGTTTGCTACAAACTGTAAAACAAGACCGGCGGCCCCACGACCTTTTTCTGGGTCAAGGCCCACTTGAAAAATCATTTTGCGGCCCACCCACCTGACCCCTTAACATGCCAGCCTGCGTTACAAACCTGGGAAATGCTAATGCTAGTTTTGCAAAGTAATTATGTAATAATACTGCGGCCCAAACACCTACGTCTCACTGCCGATCCGACCAATATGTCTGAGCCATAGTGTCAGGGGCTTTGTCAGAGTACTCGTTGTGCCCATCTGTATCCGTTTGTCCCCTTTGTGCCCATATATGGAGATGGCTGTCTCTGCCAATCTGACTGATTTGTTGAGGTTCACACTGCCATATTTAGATGAGTCAGATATGGCGACGTGAACATGACGTCAGAGCAGGTGTGTTGTCATAGTGACGTGGCAGTGGTTTGTTTATGGTTTTGTTGTCATAGAGACGTGGCAGTGGTTTGTTTATGGTTATGTTGACAGAGTGACGTGGCCGTCAGAGCAGGTATGTTGTCATAGTGACGTGGCAGTGGTTTGTTTATGGTTTCGTTGTCATAGAGACGTGGCAGTGGTTTGTTTATGGTTATGTTGACAGAGTGACGTGGCCGTGATGTCAGAGGTACGTCCGTCCGTCCGACCGCTCGCCGGCCGGTCCAGCGGCCCTCCCTTAAGCCAATTTTAATATAGGATAATAATTGTAGATTTTTTGAAATGTGCATTTTTTTTATTTTCCTCTCGTTTCCAATTGCCCCCACCCCCTGGGGGTCTGGGGCCGCCCAGTTTGAAGACCCCCAGGGTTCGGGGGGTCGCCTCAGCACAGAAGGCCGGAGAGCAGTTCATTTCTACCAACAAGGCACATTGCTGCAATGCAATAAGGGAAAACAACACTTTTAATAATTCAGGCCCAGAGCCTGTGAGTGGGGTTGGGATGGTGGGTGGGTGGGTAGGTGGGTGGGTAGGGGTGTCGGGCGGCGGGCAGACATCTTAAAGCACAGCAGAATGGCTCATTTAGCTGCTGCCACGCATTATTAAAGTTGTATCGAATCGAACCCGCCTCCTGGGTCCTTCCCAAAGTTTTTTCTTTCTTTTTTTTCTCCTTTTCTCTTTTTTTTTTCCTCTCCTTTTGCCTTTTCCCGTCCACTCCCCCCCCCCCAAAAGCCTGCGAGGTAACCAATAACAACCGGCTACATTTATAAACGACAAAGTATCCTGGCTGCGCCTTGGAGGAGGTAAACAATGCTGTACCTCTTAATCTCTCTCCCTCTCTTGCTTTCTCTCTCGCTATACCTCGGGTCCAGAATTTGTCAAGAGTTTTATCCAGTTTGAACCGTAATGCAAAGCCCTCCTCTCCCCCCCGCGGTGCCATGTTATTTTCTGCCTGAGCTAAGCCCGACATGCATAAAGAATGCAGGGGGGAGGGGGGGGGGGGGGGACGGAGCCTATACGGAATCAAATTGAGTCATAAAAA
>NC_139948.1:6100290-6120290 GCF_963454915.1 Gymnoscopelus microlampas
ACCTTATGTCTAACCCAGTGGTGGAAAGTAACTAAGTACATTCACTTAAGTACTGTACTTAAGTACAATTTTGAGGTATTTGAACTTAACTTGAGTATTTCCAATTTCCAATACTTTTACTTCTACTCCACTACATCTTAGAGGCAAATATTATATTTTTGCTCCACTACATTTATTTGAAAACTTTAGTTACTGGTTACTTTTCAGATATAAATTATTACTTTATAAAACATAAATTAACCACTTTAGCCTTATTTTATACATAGGCTATTTGAAAATAGCCGATTGTGAGCTTGTAGATCTGCTATTTTCAAATATTTAGTACTTTTACTTTTGATACTTTAAGTACATTTTGATGCCGATACTTTTGTACTTTTACTCAAGTAAATTTTGAATTCTGGACTTTTACTTGTAACAGAGTATTTTTATATTGCAATATTGGTACTTTTACTTAAGTAAAGAATTTGAGTACTTTTTCCACCACTGGTCTAACCTTAGGTACATACCGCACCGGATATATACTATGTCGTAAGCCTCCTAGCATAATTGCAAGGCGTATTTTCTCTTTGGTGGTTTATTTCTTTTGTCATGAACATACAAATCTGTAACAAGATATGTAAAATAAAAATAGAAAATATACATTTATATGTGTGTTGAAACAATTATCTTGTTTTGTATGACTCACAAATGTTTAAAAAAATAAAAATAAAGAGAGAAAAAGAAGGAAAGAGAGAAAGTCTGAGTAAATTAGTAAAGCATACATGGGAAACTGGCAGCGCGGGGGCCACATGCGACCCCCACCTTCACTTAATGCGGCCCGCAGGTTAATATTGGAATACTGATATATTATTGATTTCAGCTGTTACAATTCCAAACATGCAAACATGACCCTCTTTAATTACTTCAGTCTATATTAGTAGCTTAACGACTAGTATTAAAATGATATTGTCTTTTTCATGTCCAATGTATTTGTATTTAAGTTCATAAAGTGTACACAACTATAACCAAATGCATTTGAAATTAAATAAAAATGGGCTTTTCAGGATTCCAATTAAAAAAATAGCAAAACTAATCTGATTCCAATTAAAAAATAGCAAAAATAGCAGATCTACAAGCTCAAAACGCGTTGCACCGCAACGTGCTTTGAGCTTGTAGATCGGCTATTTTTGCTACTTTTGTGTGACACAGAATGGCAAAGAATAGCATTAATTTACGAAAAAAAAGTTTAAATAAGAGAGTCTGCCCGACAGTACGCAATGTGGCCCTCTGGAGTAAGTGTGGAAATATAGTGGCCCTCTCCATCATCAAAGTTGCCCACCCCTGTAATAAAGGAAAAGGAAAGCAAAGGAAAAAAGTTTTCAGAGCATTTGAAATGAAAAATCACTATCTGCCTAAGTCCTCTAGTTGACTTACACATTTTGCCTAAGTCATGTTTATCTGCTTTCATTTATGTCTGCCTAACTCTACTCTCCTAACACTGCTGATACACCCTGCCGTGTTGCCTATGTCCTCAGCCATCAGAATGCTGGTTACATTCCAAAATAATTTCTGCCGTCAAAAAAAAAAGTCAAAAAGTTTATTTAAAATGACTTAGGCAGAAAGTGAAATTGGAATGTAACAAGCCTGCTGATAGGCCAAAATCTTTATGTGATAGGAACTCTTTTTTTTTTTACACAAATTGAACCCTATTCTGGGGGAGACATTCCCCCCAACAATAGCCGTGACACGTTGTGAGCTTGTAGATCGGCTAATTCCGGCGAAGAGATTTGGTGTAGTGTAACTTTCTTTTTCTACCACGGATTTGAACCCGGTTTCCTGCACAAGTGCTGAGATTTTTTTACCATTGAGCTAATAGAGCCGCCCTGCTTGCTCAGGGGATACATTGAATCTTGACCATCAGGTCAAAATTCGTGTCAGATCCTGTGTCTATAGGTGAGACACATGACCTTTAATCTAAATGTCTCAATAGAAGAGCAGGGAGACCAAATACAACCACCCCAATTGTACACGTTATATTGTATTAACATACTTCCTTAGTGAGGCTTGAAAATGAATATATTTAATTATGTAGTGGGGGTCTCTGCTTCATCTATCTCTCAGCTAGGGGGTCCTTGGCCTGAAAAATGAACCCCCCCATTCAAAAAGGCCGGACAGCTGGCGTAAAAAACAAAACAAAAAAAACTAAAGAAAGTTCTGGAAGGAGATAACAGACACATGGACCCTCATATTGAAGTCTTCGTTACTGTTGTTAGAATATCATCCTTGACTCTTTCTCCTTGGGCTTGTCTTAATAGTGTCAGAATCAGTCCTGAGAGAGAGTGTACGTGTGTGTGCGTGCGCGTGCGTGCGTGTGTGCGTGCGTGTGTGTGTGTGTGTAGTCAAATGTATTATGTAAAAGTGCCGGCTGTCACCAACCAAGGCTGTGACATTGGATGGCATTTGTCTCTGCCGCTTGTTTGCTGCCTAAATAATGGAAGCCAAATGCAACAGTGTGCTGTTGTTCTTTTCTCCAGAAGTAGAATTGTTTTAATAAAACAATCTTTTTTTTTTCTCCAGAAGTCATACCCATACTTTATTCCCTGCAGTGTTGGGCTTGTTTCTTTAATAAAAGTTATACCGTATAGTGTACACTACACACTAGGGCACGTTCACGCTGTCCACCTTTAAACAAAGAAATACATTAAACAGTGCATCACCTTTTCACATCCAAACCTGTGAGAAATGACCAAAAGGACACTGCGTAGCGGCCTCTTTTAGAAGGCGCTAGTCACTGCACTTTTCTTTTTTCGTTTTGGCTGAGCGGAGCGCTTTTAAAAGTTGAGAATAGTTGAACTTTTTTTGAGAAATAATGCGCTCGTGAACTGTGACAGTCACAGCCGTGGACAAAAAGCAGAGCTGCTCGTGGGATCTGCTCTCTATCAGTGGTGAACAAAGTACTCAGCTCCAGTACTTTGAGTCAAAGTATACTGTAGACAATACTCCTGGTTAAGTATTTACTCAACTACAAGGGAAAGTCAAATTTCAAAGTACTTGAGCTTGTAGATTGGCTATTTTCACTATTATTTGAAATACAACTTAACCCATTAAAAGTGGGAAAGTATCTGTGTTATTTTGGCTATTAAAAAAATGCAGATCTACAAGCTCATACCGTGTCACTTCGTGCAGCGCTATGAGCTTGTAGATCTGCGTTTTTTTTTCTTTGAAAATACACATATATTTTTAAAGTTAACGTTTTTAACTCAAATCTTTGCACCTGGGGGTCCCTGGAACCAAATATTTCCAGATGGGGGTCTGCGGCAAAATACAAATTATTTTGAGGGTTCTTGACATGAAAAAGTTTGAGCACCACTGATATATATATAGCAACATATGTTTTTTTCAGAAATCTACAGTAGAAGACATTTCTAGAATCGGCCTTAATTGGTCTTAATTGTGGTGGTTAAATGTACGTTTTCCCAGTCTAAAAATATTGTTATGCAACAAATGTGTTATGCAGTGTGTTAACATCATGCCATTTAGAAATGCATTGAAAGTTAAAACTGGCACGGCTAAAAAATTGTAAGATTTCATATCCACCTATATCCTAGGCTTATGTATGAAACATTAACAAGGACTAAAACCAGGGACATTTCTCTCTTTATTTTGTAAACACAATTATGTTGTTTTCTCTTAAAATGTTTTTTTTTTTAATTAATATTCCCCACATTTAGTTTACATTGTTGTATTAGTTTTAGTTAAAGAAGGTGGTGCCATGGTTTTGCACTTTTTCTGTTTTTCATGTGTCTATGAGGTTGATAGAACTCCATTAAGCCCCCTGGTGGTGTTTTCATGGTGTTTTATGTCTTCTCTGACTATTTTGAGTTTCTACCCGGAGGCTGAAACCTTGAGGGTCAAACGTGCCAATAGAGAAACAGCCCTTTAGTGACATAGTAAAAACCACAGAGGGACTAGGACAGGTGGGTGGTGCTAAGGTGGTGGAGGAGGTGCTAAGGTGAGAACCAGGTATACTTAATGAACTGGAGGCGTGTCCACATAAAAACATAATTTTATCAATTTCTGTACACTTTTTTGAAAAAAATCTTCCTCCTAGTATAACCATAATACCTGATGATTATGTTTTAGGGGGGGGGGGGGTCACTGAAAATCACGGCATCCCGTCTTTAAGAATAACCTCGAAGGGCGCTCGGGTGGCACAGTGGTGCCGCCCACCGCAGAGGTTGCGGGTTAGAAGCCACCGTGGTGCATCCAGCTTTGCAGAGTGTCCATAACACGAACACAATTGGCCCGTGTTTGGGGGGAGGGGATATTTGCCAGTGCACATAATCATAAAGCCTGGAGCGGCACCTGTCAGCAGTGAGTGTTGGGCGGGAGGAGTAGGACGAAGGCTCTACTACGTCCTCCCGGTGGGGGCTCCTCCTCGCTGGCAGGTGAGTCAGTATAGGATACGACATCGGTGACAACACAGCAATGTGATGTGTGTGGGACTGGGGAGGAACTAATTGGCATAACGACCAAATTGGTGAGAACAAGGGGTGAACGTCGTTGTTTTGTTGTTGAAAAAAACGGGGGAAAAAAGAATAACCTAGAATAACCTTGCTCTCCTTTGAAAGCTGAAGAATTTTGGGTGGAACTTGTAGATGATAATAGAACACACTCATATTAAATTATTTGTTTGAGAGTCATCCTTGGTTTATTTTTCCTTGGGCTTGTCTTAACCCATTGAGACCGGGAAAGAATCTGTGTCATTTTTGAGTGGTGTAGCCGCTCCTATAAGTGGGTTTGGGACCGTTGTGAAAAGACCATTGTGAAAATGTGTCTTTTGCTGTACTGTGATTGGCTGAGTCTATTCACACCCTTTTGCTCAGTACTGTGATTGGCTAGCGAGACACATGATGAAATTAATAACCTATAAATATCACCTCGCACTTCAAAAAAAAAATATCTTTTTTTTTTTTAAGTGAGCTTCCATCACTGTGATGACCACTGTTGTTTCGAAATAACACCGCTCACTTGATTTTTTAGATTTCTTTGGGCTATTAAAAAATAGCAGATATACAAGCTCATAGCGCGGCACCGAGTGCCGCGCTATGAGCTTGTATATCTGCTATTTTTGAAAAATCGTGAACATTTGTGCAAATCTTTAAATACATATATTCTTTAAAGCGAACATTTGTAACTCAAAGCTTTGAGTCTGGATATTCTACAAATGTCTCCTAAATCCTAACAGGTTTTCTTTTTTAAACGTATGTTGCTATAATTCAGTGGTTCTCAAACTTTTTCACTTCAAGGACCCCCAAAATGATATATATTTGGCCGCGGACCCCCCCATCTCAAAATATTTTGTTCCAGGGACCCCCAGAAGCAAATATTTGAGTTACAAAATGTTCCCTTTAAAAAATTCATATATATTCAAATATTTTCACACATTTTCACGATTTTTCAAAAATAGCAGATCTACAAGCTCATGGCGCGGCACTCGGTGCCGCGCTATGAGCTTGTATAGCTGCTATTTTTGAATATCCCAAAGAAATCCAAAGAAAGACACAGATGAGTTCCCGGTCTTAATGGGTTAATCGTGTCAGAATCAGTCCTGAGACGGCGTGTCTAAATGTATTATGTAAAAGTGCCGGCTGTCACCTAGGCTGTGGCATTGGATGGCATCTTTTCTCTGTCGCTCTTTGTTGTTTAAATAATGGAATGAGTGCCACGCCAACGGTGTGCCATTGTTATTTTTCTGTAGGAGTGGAATATGTTTAATAAAACAATCATTTTTATTTTCTACTTTCATAACTCATGCCAAGTTTCAAGAGGGTTCTATTTGTCACTCACTCGTGTGCAGGTACAGGCGGAGAAACCCACACTTTAGTCCCTACAGTGTCGAGCTTGTTACTTCAAAAAAAGAAAGTTATACTGTATACCAGGGGTCTTCAACAGGGCGTCCGGGACCCCTAGGGGGTCCTCAGAGCTTATATAAGGGGTCCGCCAAGTCTTTGTGTGATCGGATAGCTGCATGATATTACTTTAACCTTTTCTAAGGAGAAGTTTAAGCCAAAAATAGCAGATCTACAAGCTCACAACGCCTCGCGTTGTGAGCTTGTAGATCAGCTATTTTTGGCAAAAAGGTATAGGTGTAGACTAGAGGGGGGGAAATGCAGACCAAGTAAAACATAAAAAAAAAATCTGAAACGCAGTTTTATACAATTTAGAGGGGGTCTTTGCTTCATCTCTCTCTCTCAGCTAGGGGGTCCTTGGCCTGAAAAACGTTGAAGACCCCTGCTGTATACTAAACATTACTTGGTACTAATTCCAATTACATTACTCCTCTTACTCCTCTTATTACTCCACTTAATGACTCTAAACGGAATAAAAACTTTCAACATTCAAACTGTGTTAAAAAAAGAAGAAGAAAGGAAACAAGAATCTACTGTATTAAAGGGATAGTTCACCCCCAAAATGATTATTTTCCTATCGATTAGATGCCGGTCATGAAATGATTGGCTTTGAATGCGACAAAACAAAACAAAAATCCATTAATTAAAGTCTTCATGGGGTGACTAATTGATAGAGAAAAAAAAATCTGCAGTCCGCTGGAAGGGGACACATAGTAACATAGTAATATGCTCTATATGGTACTTTAGTGTTAACTATACGTTAATTGGTTGCGATAAGCGGGGAGGAAATAACCTATACGCTGCTGTCGGGCAGAAACCTTGTAACTCCCATATTTCACACTTTTGTTTTCGTTTAGTTGTTTGTAAATGGTTGCACTACTTCGTCAAACTACAACAGTGTCGGAAAAAGTATATCTAAAATCGAAAATTAAGTGAAAGTAGTTACATGTGTGTCTGTGTGTTTTATACATATACTACAACTAACCTTGAGTCAGAGTTCAATGTGTTGTGTTATAGCAGAGTAATAACAGCGTTATAACTGTGTTACTACACTGTCATAAGAGAGAGAGAGAGAGAGAGAGAGAGAGAGAGAGAGAGAGAGAGAGAGAGAGAGAGAGAGAGAGAGAGAGAGAGAGAATGCGAGAGAGAGGCAGACAGACAGACAGACAAGTGAATGCATCATTATGTGCAGTCTGTGTGGTACAGTGTGTGTGTGTGTGTGTGTGTGTGTGTGTGTGTGTGTGTGTGTGTGTGTGTGTGTGTGTGTGTGTGTGTGTGTGTGTGTGTGTGTGTGTGTGTGCGTACGTGCGTGTGCATGTGCGAGTGTGTGTGGGCAGACAGTGGTGTCATGATAAGCGATGTGACCGCGTCATCATGACTCCATCAACAACCCTTATAAGACACCCACCAAATGTACTTTAGCATATCATTGCTGTCGGGCAAAAACTCTTAACTTTGTGTTTCTTTTTGTAAGAACGCCATGCTTGATCATACTACAGGGTCACACACAAGTATCACAAGTAACTCTGAGAGGTTACATGTGTAGGCTATACCCTCTCGGGGTTACAAATGGATAAAACCAACTAGGATTCAAACTCTCCCTCTCTCTCTCTCTCTCTCTGTCTCCCCCTCTCTCCCCCAGTGTCTCGTCTTCAAGATCCCTTTCTTCGCCCTCCGAGCATCTCGTTTTCTGATATGTTCAAGGGACGCCACACCACCAAAGGCAAAGAGAAACCAGAAGCTGCTTAGATGTCTCCCAGCGTACATCTCAGCCCGCGCCGCTCGCCACGCCGAGCCAATAAGAGAGACAGGGTGGGGGGGGGGGGGGGGGGGGGGAGAGAGAGAGCTGTGGTGGTATACTCAAATGTTTTACTTATAAGAAAAAGTATCAATACTGCAATGTAGAAGTACGCGGAATTCAAAATTTACTTGCGTAAAAGTACAGTACAAAAGTATTGGTATCAAAATATACTTAAAGCACCAAAAGTAAAAGTACTAAACTATTCGAAAATAGCAGATCTACAAGCTCACGTCGCGATGCGACGCGTTGTGAGCTTGTAGATTGGCTATTTTCAAATAGCCTAAGTATAAAATAGGGCTAAAGTGGTTAATGTATGTTATATAATGTAATAATGTATATCTTCAAAGTAACTAGTAACTCAAGTTTTCAAATAATTGTAGGGGAGTAAAAGTACAATATTTGCGTCTGAGATGTAGTGGAGTAGAAGTAAAAGTACGGTATAGACAATTGGAAATACTCCAGTAGAGAGAGAGAGAGAGAGAGAGAGAGAGAGAGAGGGAGGAGGAAAGATAGAGACGGAGAGCGCGCGAGCGAGCGCGAGAGAGGGCCTAAGGATTCCATCAGACTATTGATTGTTACCAACACTCCGATCCTGTTTTACCAGTCTTATAAACAATCCCTCTGTCAAGCACACTATAGGCCAACAAATGATTTTATTTCATAGATTTTTTTTTTGGGGGGGGAGGGGGTTGGGGGCTTTGACTGATGAATTATTCATGGTTACACAACCCTTGGCACGCGGAGCGGAGAAGTGAGCAAGGAGGAGAAGAGTGCAACGCTGGAGAACCATTTGAAATGCTATCGTACATAGACGTGCACGCACGCGAATGTCTTTCTCTTTGAAGAGGTGCATTCTTTTTGTTTGTTGTATATCTCTCTCTCTCTCCCTCGCTCTCCTCGTTTTTGACGCTCGGCATTGTCAGTTGAGTTGCGATTCTCCTGTAATCTGACAAACCTTGTCTTCCTCGTTGTCGTTCTTTTTCTGCTTATATATCCTTTTTAACTGTCATCGAGTCGGCAAATTGTTATGCAATTTTACATTTTATTTTATTTTATTATTATTAATTTGAATGCCACATTATCCACTGTAACCCTGGCAAAAACTGTGACAAAATGCGAAATTTTTTTTTAAAAAATCTTCTAAAATAGCATAATTAATTTGTGAAGCGTAAAGCTGTTTGACATTTTATTCATCCTTTTTTGACAGGAGGCCCACATTTCACGCACATTAGAGTAGTGAAGTGGTATATTTTTTCCCACATTTCATGCTTTGGCAAGGTGTTCAATTCTGCAGGTGAATTGCCGCTCCGCGAGCCGCCTTGCACTGTGCACCTAAACACACGCGTGTTCGTGCATGCACGCACACGTGGCGACGGCGGACTTGTGTGCATGCGTGCGTGTGCACACTCGCATTCTCCGCGAGGACACACACATGTTGTGTCCTTGGGTGGGATGGGGTGGGGGGTGAAGCCAAGCATCTGTTTAAGAGCTCTGCACGGCAGTGTTGCCATGTCCGCTTATTATAAGCGACTTTGGACTTCTTTTTCGGTAAAGTTGCTTGTAAATATTAGTAGTTGCAGGGCGCGTTTTTTTTTGGGCGCGTTTTTAAGGTGTACTTGGCAGTGATGTTGCTAGGTTTTCAATGTAATGGGTCCTGGGACCCAAGGGTGGTCTTTTAGATGGGTCCCAGGGACATTTTATGAGTCCCACAAATTCACACCCTACGTGGTGCCCGGTGCTTGGACCCGTTCGGGTTCCTGCTGCGGACCCGTTCCTGCTTCTCAAGACCGATACCGATAATACAAATATATATACATATATTAATAAATCATAATCATAATATATTTTTTCAAATCTATATGAATCTGTAGTATTAGCACACCTTATGGTAAGAAATACTAGTAGTGGGCAACAGGTGGATTTAACATAGCTTTGACCAATAGAATACATTTAATCATAGAACCTTTTAATCATTATTATTATTTTATTTTGTATTATTTATGAATGTAGAATTTATTTTTACTATTTATTGTGTAGCAATAAAAGACTGAAAACACTGGCTTAGTGGAAATATTGGCAACTAAAGAAATAGGAATTCAAGAAATAATGAAGACAAATACTGACACTGCCTATGAACATTGGCTTGCAGTTATTGCACATAGCCAAAATGCTATAATAATATTAGGCTTGTCATTGAGAAAGGAAAATAAAGTTGTCTTTTTGAGGAGAAGTGGAACCTTATAAGTCACTTTAAGTTTAGCATGAGGGAGAGGGTCTACCCTCTTCAGGGAATTACTTGATATGATATCTCTGGGCTACAGAAAACATCCAGTTGCCTATTAAACATACACAAGGCACAGACGATAGACAACCGGTTACTTACAGCTGCCATTAATTAGTGCTTTTGATTGCCTTTGTGGTCAAATCAGGGTCAAATGCATAGGCTCAACAAGCCATCGTTAACCTGCTAATGTTACACAGCTGATTGTACAACATGGTTAATCCACCACATCACTCTGATCTCCAAGCAAGTTGGAGAACACTCTAAAATCGTGAATTTTACTTTGGCTGGTCAATTTAAGATGACAATAGCAACAAAGGTTAGTAGTAGACTTGTATGTGTGATGATCAGTTATTATTCCAGAGACAGTGGTCTTTCCAAGACGTTTTAACACGTTTGAGACCAGGTCTCAACCAGCTCCTCATGCCTCACACTCTCTCTGTGTGTAGCGTAGCCCAACAGAGGGGGTGGGGGTGTGTGTGTGTGTGTGTGTGTGTGTGTGTGTGTGTGTGTGTGTGGAGGTGAGGGGCTGTGCTGCTGCTGCGTGTGCGAGTCTCCACACAACGCTGTTTAACCGAGTTATACTTCTCCAGTACAACGGTGTCTAACCGGAGAGTTATACTTCTCCACCAACGGTGTCTAACCGAGAGAGTCCATGCAGATCACAGCTGACAAATATTATATATTATCGGAGCTATTATTAATGTTATCGGTTTTATGGGGATGACGTCATAATTCCTGATATCAGACCGATAATTATCGGGCCGATACTTATCGTGCACTACTAATTTTACCGCGAATTATTGTTATATTTTTCACTGTTGTTGGTGACAACTCTATTGCGTCCCAGGGACGCCACGACGGTGTCATGAATGCGTCCTTTCGCAATATGGTGCGTCAGCGACGCAGGACGCAGGCCTACGAGCATCTCTGACTTGGCTTGCTTCCAATTATTTTTTATTATTGTTCAAACCGGCTCGCAAACATTTGCATGTCAAGGACGCCCAAATTAATGTAATACTCCGCAGACCCCCCCCCCCCCCCGCCCCCATCGTGAAAATAGCAGATCTACAAGCTCACAACGCGTCGCGAATGCGTCGCTGTGCTCGTTTCTCTCTCAAAAACTGGCAACACTGGGCCCACAGGTGTATTGCATTAGTAATCGCGCGCTGGGGAAAGACTGCAGGCAGCCACAGCCACAGACAGGGGGGGGAGGGGCTCTATAAAATATCAAAGCAGATCGATCGGCTGCTGACCTCATAGCGCGTATCCGTGTGCTCGGCAGGCAGGCAGCACAGAGCCATCCGGGGTTAAGAGCAGTCAACAGAGAACACAGCGGTTGACATAATGGCATTTTAGCTGATTTCGCGAGGAGCCCCTATCCACCCCCTCCCCCCCCCCACCATTCCCTCATTTTCACCTCCTTCGCCTCCCTAACGATGTAGCGCATAACAACGTTCGTGGCCTCGTTGTGCATGCGAGGGAACGGCAAAGGCAGACAGGATCCGAGCGCGCCGGGGCGCGCCGGGGCTGCTTGAAATTAACTTTAATGTCATTCCCTCTTGTGGTGCCGGAGACAGAGTCTGAATTATGTAGCGGCCGTATACATAGCGCCTAGCTAGTTCCCACTTCCTGAAGAATCACCCAAAAGTCACAGGGGGGGGGGGGGGTGATGGCTTCTCTCTCGCATTCTCGCGTTCGCTATGGCTAGCTTGTGTTGTATCCATTATCGGACCGAGGGAGGGCCCCCGTGTGCTTCAATTGCACCCTGGAGGCCGATGCTTGCTAACTGGAGAGAAAAGCGGGTCAAGTGGTGGGGGAATTGGTACCGTTGTCTTTTTTTTTTTTTACAGTGTATATGTGTGTAAGGGCGGCAGACAGAGAGAGAGAGCGAGAGAGACCAGAGGAGACTCTAGTTAGCGGCTCCAGACATTTACAGAGCAATCAGGGTCCCCCGTTATCGACACAAAGCACAGTAATCCGCTCCCTCGTTTGCTAACGAGCAAAAGCCTCTTTTTTTTTTCCTTTTTTTGGAAACCTGGCGGGGCTTGGTGTGGCATGCGTGGGGATGGGGGACCACGCAGCGCTGCTGGGGGAAAACATACAAAAAAGATATCTTAACCCATTAAGACCGGGAACGCGTGTCATTTTAAGATTTATTTTGGCTATTCAAAAATAGCAGATCTACAAGCTCATAGCGCGGCACCGAGTGCCGCGCTATGAGCTTGTAGATCTGCTATTTTTGAATATCTGCTATTAATTTTTTTGAATCGTGAAAATGTGTGCAAATCTTTGAATATGTATTTCTTAAAGTGAACATTTGTAACTCAAACCTTTGCTTCAGGGGGATTCTACAAATGTCTTCTAAATCCTAACATTTCTTTTTTTAAAGAATTCATGTTGCTATAATATCAGTGGTCCTCACATTTTTTCTCATGTCAAGGACCTCAAAATGTTTATGCATTTAGCCACGGACCACCTCAAAATATACATTGTTCCAGGGACCCCCAGAAGCAAAGATTTGAGTTACAAAGGTTCCCTTTAAAAATATAATATTCAAAGATTTGCACAAATGTTCTTCATTTTAAAAAAAATAGCAGATCTACAAGCTCATAGCGCGCCATGCTATGAGCTTGAATAGCCCAAAGTGTAAAATAATGCTTTTTTCGCTCAAATCTAAAAATGACACAGATGCGTTCCCGGTCTTAATGGCTTAAAATCCAGGGCTAGGTTGTGTGCACACGAGGGAGAAAGGGAGGGAGGGGGGGGAGGGAAGGGGTGGGCGCGTGAGGCGAGAGCCCAGCTCCGGGGCTTGACAGCCCATCATGAGGGGTCTAGCGGGCCGCGGGGGGGGTGGGGGGGGGCGGGGCGGCTCTGCTTGCTGGCGATGCAAGAGTCTGTTTGCCGTGCATCCATCAAACCCCCTCAGTCTAGGCCCGGGGAGCGCCCCCCCGGCCCCCCCTCAATCGATAACCAACACAAAAGCTCATTGATGACGGACAGCTCTTGACAAACATATAGCATTTTTTTTCTGTCTAGTATAGCAATAATCTCCAAGGTCGGCCGTGTGAGTCATTCAAGGCGGGCGGGCAACGGACGGACGGACGGACGGACGGACGGGCGGACGGGCGGACGGACGGCGGGGAGAGAGAGCTCATGCGAAGAGAGGAAGACGACTCCGCCTTTCCCTCTTCTTTATTCCATGTGGTGTGGATGTTGTGTTGGCACATTGTTAGGCCGGCTCGACACAAAGGAGACGGGCCGGGGGGAGGCACACAACACACACACTCACACACACACACAACACACACAACACACACACACACTTGACAGTCGGTGAAGCTGTCACCGGCGTGTCACTCGCTGACAGCGAAAACCCCAAGGACGCGTCGCATGACCCCCACAAGCTAATGGTGTAATGGCCGCGCATCAGCCCCTGCAGCGTGGCAAAGCATATCGTTTGCTGTCGTCGGGCAGAAACCTCCTATCTCTGTCCTAGTTTAACTTTTTTTGTGTATTTTTTTTCACCCATTTTTATTTTTTTCCGTTAACCCATTAAGACCGGGAACGCATCTCTGCGTGTCATTTTATGATTTCTTAGAGCTATTCAAAAATAGCAGATCTACAAGCTCATAGCGCGGCACCGAGTGCCGCGCTGTGAGCTTGTAGATCTGCTATTTTTTAAACATTTTTTGAATCCTGAAAAGTAGGCCTAACTGTTTTTAGACATATATGAGGTTTCCACCCGAGACGATAATAACAACGGCTTCTGACAGCCGTGCGGGCTAATGTGATGAGACTGGATACACGAGGCGCCATTTGTTACAAAGCTACGATCTCACCCGCGGTTCGTTCTCTTCCATTGGCTCGCTTTTCTGAAACCTTTCGCTTGCGCCGCGGCTTATAGCAGCCATGCATGCGCGCGCACACACACACACACACACACACACACACACACACACACACACACACACACACACACACACACACACACACACAAACGCAAAGATGCGCTCACCAACAGATCCTACTGTTGTGTACTTACTTTATATAAATTATAAGATGTAACAATACAAAACTATTGCACTCAGAAGGCCCTGAGACCACCAATTTGAACCTAGTGTAACAAATGGAACCAAATTAACCCTTACAGGTCCGTGTACAGTCTCAGAGTTTAATTGACTCTTTTACGGTGTACATTGGGGTCCCAGAGATTTAAAAAAAATATACATATATATCAAATGAGGGTCCGTGGCCTAATGCACATCAAACTGGGGCTCCTAAGAAATTAAAGAAGGTTGAGAATCACTGAAATATTGGATCTTGAATTTTGAATGCATACACAAACAAAAATACACACACACACACACACACACACGCACGCGCACTCGGTACAGGTGTGAGTGAGGGCAGTGAGTTGCAGTGGTAATGGGAGGGCCAGGCTTTCCCCCTCAGGCCATGCTGCCAGCTGGCCAGACTGCGTGTGAGTGATGCCCAGGCGAGGCAGGCCCATTAGGGGAAGTGCTGGCGCTTCAGCAGCGCAACAGCAGCAGAGCTAGCTAGCCCTCCGCTCTGCACTGCCCCGCGCTGTGCAGGATAGCTCAGGTAATTAACCCATTCAATCCGGGAACGGAGTCTCTTGTCACTTTAGATTTCTTTGGCTACTCAAAAATAGCAGATATACAAGCTTATAGTGCGGCTATTTTGGAAAATAAATTGTGTGCAAATCTTTGAATATATATATATATATATATGCATTTTTAACTCAAGTCTTTGTTTCTGGGGGTCCCTGGAAAAACATGTTTTGGGGGGTCCGCGGACAAATACATCATTTTGCATGGGTGGTCCTTGACATGAAAAAAGTTTGAAAACCTCTGATATTATAGCAACATTATGTTTTAAAAAAATATATTAAAAATTTTAGCATTTAAAAGACATTTATAGAATCCCCAGAAGCAAAGATTTGAGTTACAAATGTTCACTTTAAAATGATATATATATTCAAAGATTGGCACACATTTTCTAGATGTTTTCTAAAATCTACAAGCTCGTAGCGCGGCACAAGCTTGTAGATCTGCTATTTTTGAGTAGCCCAAAGAAATCTAAAATGACACAGATGCTTTCCCGGATTTAATGGGTTAAAGCCAAAGCAAAGCGGGCAGCCACAGCGACCGGGATCCCAGATTTATGTGGCTTGGTAATGCACACAACACACACACACACACACACACACACACACACACACACACACACACACACACACACACACACACACACACACACACACACACACACACACACACACACAGAGTCACAACACCGCCCGGCGCCTTACACCGCAATCCGCCCTATGTGGACTACTATTATATGCGACCCTGACAATGCGTTGATACTTTTTTGTGCACCTTTTAACGTCTAATCTCATGTACAATGCGTTGATGGCCTTTTGCACCATTCATCGTTGTGTTGTTGAGCGGAGTCCCTCAGAGCTCTATACTACAGTATAGTGACTACGTTACTGTAAGCATCCTCACTGAAAATGAGCCGATCCAAACTTTTTGGAGTGACTGCTTCTAGTGGTGGAAAAAGTACTCACATTTGTTACTTAAGTAAAAGTATCAATACTGCAATGTAGAAATACTCTGTTACTGTACAAGTAAAAGTCCGGAATTCACAATTTACTTGAGTAAAAGTACAAAAGTATTCAAAATATACTTAAAGTACCAAAAGTAAAAGTACTAAAATGTTTGAAAATAGCAGATCTACAAGCTCACAACGCGTCGCATCGCGACGCGTTGTGAGCTTGTAGATCGGCTATTTTCAAATAGCCTAGGTATAAAATACGGCTAAAGTGGTTAATGTATGTTTTATAATGTAATCATTTATATCTGCAACGTAACTAGTAACTAACGCTTGCAAAATATTGTACTTGAGTAAAAGTACAATATTTTCCTCTGAGATGTAGTGGAGTAGAAGTAAAAGTACTGAAATTTGGAAATTTGGACTCCAGTAAAGTAAAAATACCTCAAAACTGTACTTAAGTAGGTACAGTACTTGAGTAAATGTACTCAGTTACTTTACACCACTGACTACTTCAATACCTTGTCCAAGGTTCTGGGTCTTGCAGTGGAATACAGAGGAATCCCCTAATAGCGATGTTTGGGGTTACAAGTGGTTGTGGTACTCGGATCAACTCCACACAATCAGACATATTAGCTTTTACATCTTTATTGGCGAGACGTTGTATTCTACTTCTATGGAAGTCCTCTAAATCCCTGATCAAATACTCATAAAGGGTAAAGGGTAATTCCGCTATGTTTTCCCATAAATGGGATCCATTTATAATTGACTTCAACTCACTACGAACTCTGCCCCCCTGACTGAGTCCCCCCCCACCCTACCTTTATCTCCCCCTCCCCTTGTCCATCCCCTCTTTCTCTCTCATTTTTCTTCTTTTCCTCCTTAACTTTCTTTTAATCTCGCCGCTGAATTTATCGTAGTTCTGTCAACAGTGCACACACTCCCCAGTAATTTGTGTTTCTATTTTTACTACTACACTTCAAGTCTGTGTATAATCTGTATGATTATACACATATATTTATTTATTTTTTCTCTTCTTTTTATTTTTGTTTTATATACAAAAAGACGATGCCGGGTAAAAAAAAATGAAAAAAGGAGGGATATAACTGTACATGCATATATTATGCACCTGTCTGTGAACCCTAAACTGAATTCCCTAATAAAAATATATTGAAAAAGAAATAAGAAGAAATAAAATGAGCCAATCGACAAACTCAAAACGTGGTCGCACATTTGCAATGCGCAGGTTTTCCCAGAATATGGATGTTGAGGTTGAAGTGGTTGATGTCTAATAATCTCATACCCGCTACTATGTTGACCTACACCGAAGTGTAACGTCTAACCTCACGTACACACCGTACCTCTGGTTTATGCTACCGTATGTGATGAAAACTCCTCACAAAAAGTTTGGAAACTTCTCCCTCGATTATTTCTCCCTGTAAAAGACTGTAACAGAGTATGTTTATAGTGTGGTGTTGCTATTTGTTTTTTTTACCACCACCACAAGTTAACTGTCTCTTGTTGACATCAGTTCGGTCATGAGCTCTTCTCTCCGGCATCGATTGAGATACAACATTTTTATAGAAGAGCCCGGTCAGACCTATCAAACAGCATTTCATTTGAGTTATGGATTTGTTTTAATGTTCCATAAAACAAAAACAAAACATTTCACTTTGACTCACTGCAATTATGGTAGGCCTTTCATTGTCACACTGGATAACAACTATTTCATTCCAATACTGCAGCAGGTGGAAGAAGTACTCTGTAGATTGTTTTTCGAAAGGAAAAGTAGCAATACCACAATGTAGAAATACTCTGTTAGGGCGCGCTCTCACCGCACTTTTATTTTACCTCTGGGGCAGAATCTGCCAATGCATTGTCGATGTAAATGCGCGGATTCACGCAAGAGCGGATTTTTCCGCTTGTCGCGCAGACCTTGCGTTTATCTGCTCTACACGACTTGGCCATTTGAAGCATAAAACTGCTGGAGGCAGGAACTGCTTTTCCCCCTCTGTCCAATCGGGTGAGTCGAAGGCGGACCGTCCCAAGACTCAGGAAGCAACATGGTGCTCAAGGCAAAAGGCGGTGCGGGCTACGGGGACGGTCTTGAAAGTGAGAGACAGGTGCGTCACAGCGTTTTTTTTTAGAATCCGCTGGCTGCAAAAAACTGTGGCCACGCACAACCTGCGCTTAACAGCGGCCAGCCAACTTTTGGTGAGAGCGCGCCCTTACAAGTCAAAGTCTTGCATAAAAAAATGCAAAGTCAAAGTACAAAAGTGTGAATGTGGTATGAAACAGAGGTGGAAAGTCGCTAACTAAGTATGTGTACTCAAGTACTGTACTTAAGTTCAGTGCTTTTACTTCTACTCCACTACATCTCAGAGGCAAATATTACTTTTTACTCCACTACAATCATTTAAAAACTTTAGTTATTAGTTACCTTGTAGATTTTAGATTATTATTGCAGAAGCTACAGTAACCACTTTAGCCGTACACTTCAGCTATTTGAAAATTTCAGATCTACAAGCTCACAACACATTGCCATGTGACACGTGAGCTTGCAGATCTGCTATTTTCAAAATATGTGTAATACATTTTGAAGACTTGACATGGGGCAGTTCTGCATAATGAGTACTTTTACTTTTGAGTTAAATTTTATGCCAATACTTTTGGACTTTTATCCATGCCAATTTTGAATTCCGAACTTTTACTTTTTGAGTATTTTTGACATTGTGGTATTGACATGTTTAAAACAATGTGAGTACTTATTCCATCACTGGTATGAAATATGAACCATTCCAGTAAATATTGAAGGGTGATGTGTTTCTGTTTTGAGCCATTGATTCTTGAATGTAGATGAACTGTGTGTGAAATCGTATTCTTGATCCTGTTGGGCTTTTGTAGATACTTGTGCTCCTGTATGTACGGCATATTTTATAGATTGTCTTGCAGACCTTCTGTGTCTTCTACAGACCTTCTCAACAAGAAAAACATATATAATGCAAGATTAAGTGTCTGAAAGCCCCGCTAGCTAAATGTAAAATTATTATTAGTGACTGCATGGATTGGAAAGGGGGGGGGACTGGTTGCTGAAGGTTTAACACGTACTTTCAACAACAGCATAAGCCTTACGTGAAATAAAATGAAGCCCATTTGCGCTACAATGTGCTATTTGGCCTAAGGGTGGCGCAAGAGGAAAGCATCAGCTCTTCTTCCTGGGGTCCACAGGTACCAGCGGTGGAAAAAGTACTCAAATGTTTTACTTAAGTAAAAGTATCTATACTGCTACTGTATGTAGAAGTACTTTGTTACAAGTAAAAGTCTGGAATTCAAAATTTGCTTGAGTAAAAGTATAAAAAAAGTATTGGTATCAAAGTGTACTTAAAGTACCAAAAGTAAAAGTAGGCTACTAAAATGTTTGAAAATAGCAGATCTACAAGCTCACAACGCGTCGCGATGCGACGCGTTGTGAGCTTGTACATTGGCTATTTTTAAATAGCCTATGTATACACTAGGGTTAGAGTGGTTAATGTATGTTTTATAATGTAATGACATGTTTATCTGCAAAGTAACTAGTAACTAAAGTTTTCAAATAATTGTAGTGGAGTAAAAGTACAACATTTGCCTCTGAGATGTAGTGGAGTATAGAAGTAAAATAACTGAAAATTGGAAATACTCCATTAAAGTAAAAAAATACCTCGAAATTGTACTTAAGTACAGTACTTGAGTAAATGTACTTAGTTACTTTACACCCCTGATAAAACAAATACAAAATGTTGACATAAAAAATTGACAACGTCAATATGCTTTCCTTCAGAAAATATGTTCCCTTTCCGTGATCAAACACGATCCCCCAGTTCCCCGGAATAACCTTGTTACCAAACAAGTGCTAAAATAACTGGCCCTGTGACATTTACAAGACTCTCAACTGCGTCATTCTGCCGTCTGATGTTCAATGATAGATGTTCAAGGTAAAGTAGTCTAGCAAGGCCCACGGAATGCTTTAATATTGTTTAGCAAAGGCATTTTAATGCTCTCCAAACCAAAGCAAACATCTAAAACAATAGGTGCATCTAAAAAAAAAGAGGAAAACATATGCCCTGCCACGTTTAGCCCATTGATTACAACTCATGGATATACTTGACGTTACTACCCACCACTTTCCAAAGCATCTGGCGTAGTTTGTTTACTTTTCGAGGCCACTGGATTATCACTACGGTATGAAAATGTACTTGCAGAGATGTGAAACTTGCTGGAGGTACAGAAGGTATATAGTCCCAACACACCGACTTTCATTGGGTGTTTTTTCTTCATTTTCTTTGTCAAAGAGACGTTATTATTGCATTTGCATTGATTTGAAAAGCCTACAGGCCCTGGAGAAACCATTGATTTAGGAATTAAATTCCAGCTTAGCTGACGCTGATTCAATTATCCAGGTAAGTTCCGT
>NC_139948.1:6125290-6160732 GCF_963454915.1 Gymnoscopelus microlampas
TAGTAAGGAAAACACCGGGGGAATGCTAGCAGGGTTCTTTTTTTTTTTTTACGCCATCATTGAGAGTGATGCCCCTCGGCAGGAATCTGTCGTATCACTGCGGGAAAGGCTCCCATCCACCCCACAACCCCCCCCTCCTTCCTTCGCCCGGGCGCTGCTTAGCAGAGGAATAGAAAATGATACATAAGTGTTGGAGGATTTACTGTCATATATGGCTGTCATCGCGGCGGCGGCGGCGGTGCATCAATGTGATCTACGCCTCCAATCCTCGCCGATTTCTGCTGAAACGTCTTTATAACTCCGCATTAAGAACCAAATCCCCCCAAAGCTGGCAAGCGGGGGGTGGGGGGGGGGGGGTGGGGGGGGCTATCATTGGACGACTCAAAGGCGAAAAGAGGGGGAGGGGCGGATGGGTGGGCGGACGGACGGGCGGCGGCAGTATTTTCTCACACCTGCCCATTTACGCTCGCTACTCAACTGGATGGCGCTCGCGGGGACGCCGAGTGTGTCTTGGCAAAGACCGTTTCCTTGACAAGATGCTCGACTCGGGAAGCCGTTCTGTCACGTTTTCAGTACATTTGGCTGAGAAACGGCGGCGATGACGAGGGCGAGTCTTCACAACGAGGGCCTCATTATTGTCTATTCCCTCGTTCCCGCGCAGCGTTGCCAGATTCTGTGTGAGGAACAAGCGGACAGGTCAGCGAACACAAGCCCGACATAAGTGACTATAGGCCGCATTGCATCAAAATCTGTTTTACCACTTGAACCCTCTATGCATATTTGAATTATTATTTTTTTTTAAAAAGGCAATCTACATGCTCACAATGCATCACGGTGTGACATGTTGTGAGATTGATAAAGATCTGGATAATATTTGAAACATTTCAAATACACGCCCAAAAAAACGCAACCATGGCACCATCATGGAAACATTATGATTAGACGCGTTCCACTGCTAAAGCTAGTAGCTCCCAGAATAAATAACAATAGAGGCGGCAACAAAAAAAGAGCAACTTCAAGACAAGAACCTTTTGCAATTCATATTGAAGTCGTCACGTGAGCGCTCTGATGCGGCGCAGCGCGGCAATCCCTCTGCCATTAGCGCAGAAGCGGCTAACCCATTAATCGGCAACGGACCAGTTGGAATGAGCCAATTGAGCGCACGCTGCTTAGCTAATCCCAACACTTTTCTGTATGCCATTGATTTCATTTGACCATTATCGTCCGAGGTTGTGACCAAAATTAGATGCAGCCCGGCTAATTATCTGACAGTCGGCAGCTAATTATCCGGCTGCAGTGGGCGAGAGAGAGAGAGAGAGAGAGAGAGAGAGAGAGAGAGAGGAGAGAGAGAGAGAGAGAGAGAGAGAGAGAGAGAGAGCGCCACCATTCACAAGCTTGGTCATCTCATCTGCATGACTTCACAGCGGAGAACAGCGAGTGAATGGAGATCAGTTGAGGAGAAATAGAGCTAAATTAAGCTGTGCTTTCAAACTTTACCAGCTCCAGAAGAGTCCAAAGCAGTATTTTCACCAGGAGCAGTCAAAGTACCAGAATAAGTGCCTGCAGTGTTGCTGTCAGCCGTATTGTAAGTGCATCCGACAATAAGACACCTCGGGGTGCTGCACTACAATATTAAAGTGAACGCGCCAAACACAGACGATTTACAAGCTCACAAGATCGACTATTTTCGAGCTACTGTAGTCTACCCCCAGAGAGGGGTTCTGCAATGAAACAGTAGCATTTGTTTTGGCCCTTCGTGGTCCGAGAAAAAAGAAGAGACTGGTATGAACATTGCACACGTACGAAAGTGTTTCTAATATAGGCTCTATGCGCAGCAGTCATATTGGAAAGAAATTGGGCCTCTTCGTTTACTTCCTTCTCAGGTCTTGCCAATTACACTAATTAAGATGCTGTTCCATTTAGCGTAGCACAAATAGTTCTCAAGAGTTTTTATTTTATTTCAAGGACCCCCATAACTCTGACAGTGTGCAAATGCACACTGGTGTAGCAGAGTGTTTCCAGTGAGCCGACATGCACACAATCAGCACCCTGACTCTGTTTGACCAGAATGCAACGGAGCCTTCATAATTATCATTGGCAACACCTGTGAAGGAAGGAAGCAAGGAAGAGGCCCAAATTCTTTCCAATATGGCCGCTGTGCTATATATGATATTCTGACTGGAGCACTGCCCCGGCGGCGATCAAACCGGCCTTCTCCGGATGAATACTGCCTTCCGTCATCCAGCCTGGCAGTGTGGGGGGGGGGGGGGGGGGGGGGGGGACCGCGACGCACGGCGGGCAACGCAAACCGCTCAGCCACGACAAAGCGCTGCATGGGTGTTCATGCATAATGGCAAATCAGTGCCGGCGCCACTCCCGGGGATCCAAAAAATGTCACTGCATGGGTCCTCCGTTATGGGCAGGAGATACATGGGGAGGTGGAGGGAGGGGTTGGAGGGTCAGTCCGACGGGGCCCTGTCTCACACCCGCTAATTACCCCAGGAGGCTTTGCCTCTCGGCAGGGTGGAAAAGCAGCGGCCGTGCTGGTGCCGCTCAGACACGGAGCTCTATAATGCTCCACTGCATATATGACACACACACACACACACACACACACACACACACACACACACACACACACACACACACACACACACACACACACACACACACACACACACACACTTGCATTACTATACTTGTGTGAGGACATTTGTTGAATCATTGTCTTGCCATTTTTAACCCTAACGGTAAAATCAAATAGAAAAGCAGATTCAGCGCCCAACACAACACAAAGTATACATCAACCAGTACCCTATGTAAATCTAACCTCTACATTGTCAAATCCCAATTTACATAATTTCCTAATCATAAGCCCAACTCCCCAAATAGTTTTATAAGCATAAAACAACCACTATTCTAGTGAGGACTAGGCCAACATCTAGCCTACTGTATTTCTCAAATTCTTCTATACTTGTAAACTTACACACACACACACACACACACACACACACACACTTTTAACCAAGCACGCACTCAGCGTTCCCTGAACCATGACAACCGGAAGTGCCCTGACAGGAAGGTGGCCCCCGGCAGGCGGGCGCCCGCCTGCCCGCCCGTCCACCCGCCCAGCTCTCGGTAAACAATCGGCACGCCCTGGCGTGAGCTATGGGCACGCCGTTTGTTTTGCTAATGGCTGTTTTTTTTTTTTTTTATCTCCTCCGCACTCCACGGGGAGCAGCCGTCTTAATGAGCCGCCCACCCGCTCACTCTGTCTCCCGCAGCCAGCGTGTGGCTGGCTTTAACCCCCGATGCAGGTAGCAGGATGGATGGATGGATGGTCCCCCCCCCCCCTCCCAGACCGCTGCTGGGTTTAGTACACGCAAAGGGTTGCCAACCGTCACTTGAAATACAAAATCGTCCCTTATCCCATTTAGACCTGGAACGCATCTGTGTCACTTTAGATTTTGTTGGCTATTCAAAAATAGCAGATATAAAAGCTCATAGCACGGCACCGAGTGCCGCACTACGAGCTTGTAGATCTGCTATTTTTGAAAAAAACGTGAAAAATATTTTTTTATATTTTTTTCCGAATTTCTTTTAGGATTTAGAATTTTTTTAGACGCGGCCTCAGGTCTTAATGGGTTATTTTGGAGACTAAAAGACGTGTTCCTCATTGTACTGATAAGAGAGACGCTTTGTTCCATTTTTTGGGGGGGGGGGAATCAATCAAGTTCAAACAGCTCATATGCATAATATGATAATACACGTTGCAAACCACTTAAACACTTTAGACTTCGTAAACAACGCCTGAATTGTCTCTGCTACCTTTTTTCTGTCTATATATCATCTCTCTCTTTGACAACGATAGCCGAAACAAGCTCACGATGCGTTTAGGAATTTTGGGGCAGTATGGGCCTAAAGGTTAGAGGAGCATGTTTGTGACCGAAAGGTTCCCGATTCGAAACCCTGCCGGACTGGCGGGACAAATCTGGTTGGGAAAGTGAAGGGCACTGCTGAAGTGCCCTTAACTCTTTGACTGCCATTGACGAGATTTCTCGTTTTTCTCCGCATGGCTCAGCCAGCCGTCGACGAGATTGACGAGATTTTTGAAAAAAAAAAAAATATATATATATATTTATTTTTATTTTTATTTTTTCAAAAAACATTTTTTTTTTATCACAAAGGAAGCAGGAGATAACGCGATACGAAGATTTTCTGCTCCATTCACTTCAATGTTAAAAAATAAACGGAGACAAAATTCACAGTTTACCTATTTTTGCAATGTTATTCTCTGGCAGGGAAGGGGGGTAGATGTGTAAATACTCTGGCAGTCAAAGAGTTAAAGAGGTGGTGCCATGGTTTTGCACTTTTTCTGTTTTTCATGTGTCTATGAGGTTGATAGAACTTCATTAAGCCCCCATGTGGTGTTTTTATGGTGTTTTATGTCTTCTCTGACTATTTTGAGTACCTGGAGGCTGAAACCTTGAGCGTCAAACGTGCCAATAGAGAAACAGGTGTGGGCATGAGGAGGAGGAGGGACTAGGACAGGTGGGTGGTGCTAAGGTGGTGGAGGAGGTGCTAAGGTGAGAACCAGGTATACTTAATGAACTGGAGGCGTGTCCACATAAAAACATAATTTTAACCATTTCTGTACACTTTTTTGAAAAAAATCTTCCTCCTAGTATAACCATAATACCTGATGATTATGTTTTGGGGGGGGGGGGGGGTCACTGAAAATCACGGCACCCCGTCTTTAATCAAGGCACTGAACCCCCAAACTACTTCAGTGGCCAACATTATACAATTTACAATCTAGGCATTTACTCGATTCCACAAATGCCTTCTAAATCAGTAGTTCTCACACTTTCAAGATTCTTTCAAAAATGTTCAAAAATAGCAGATGTACAAGCTCGCAGCGCGATAAGAAGTGACGCGATGTGAGCTTGTATATCTGCTATTTTTTGAAATTCCAACGCACAAATCTAAAATGACACAGATGGGTTAATCCAGAGCCACTGACATTAAAGCAAGCTAAACACATACATCAAATGCATAGAGACCGTGCAGTGCCTCAGTAGTCTAGGATCATAGCTAAACCAAGAACCTGGTTTCAGAACAAACCACTCCACTGACACATGCCTTCTCTATTTGAACGACTCTATCAAACAAGATGTCGACAAGGGCAAATATTGCGGCATGGTCATGCTGGACCTCCAGAAGGCTTTTGACACCGTTAATCACCCAATTATGATCAATAAGCTCAAAGCAATAGGCTTTGATGACACGTCGGTGAAATGGATGAGATCCTACCTGGAAGGGAGGGAGCAAGTGGTGGAAGTAAACGGCACCCAGTCCCCTCCCCTCCCAGTGACTTGTGGTGTTCCTCAAGGAAGCATACTAGGACCACTACTGTTCCTGATATATGTGAATGATATGTCTTCAGCTTGCGACTGCAAACTGTTCCTGTTCCCAGATGACTCGGCTCTGCTGGTCTCGGACAGGGACAGGCTGCAGGTTGAGAAAACTCTCAGCACTGAACTCAACAAGATCTGCATCTGGCTCTCCGACAACAAACTCTCATTACACCTGGGTAAAACTGAATCCATCCTCTTTGGGTCCAACCCTAACCTTAGAAAGGCTGAGAGTTTCACGATCAAAGTGGGTGAAAATGTTATCACAAGAAAGGAGGAAATTACCTACTGTACCTGGGTTCCATCTTGGAGGCAAACCTCTCAGGTGACAAAAACGCTGAAAAGACGATCAAAAAGGTCCACAAAATAACACGGAGGATGTGGAGGCTTGTTCGTAAAGTCAGTAAGAATACTCTGAAGATTCTTGTAGGGGCCCTCATACAAGGTCATTATGATTATGCATGCACTTCATGGTATCACAACACCTCCAAGGCCCTAAAAACAAGGCTCCAAACATCCCAAAACAAACTTGTAAGGCTACTTCTTGGCCTCAATTACAAAACCCACCTAACCCATGCCCATTTTGCTAGGATTGGATGGCTTAGGGTTGAGGACAGAGTACAGCAACTTGCTATGGGCCTGGTCTTCAAGATACACCACAACATTGGGATCCCCCTGTATTTGTCAAAATACTTCCAAAATGTTAATCAAGTCCATGATCATAACACCAGAGGCAGCTCCACAAACCATGTTCAACCCAGATTTGGCACAACAAAGGGAATGAACTCTTTCTCATGCTATTCATCTAAAATGTGGAATGCCCTACCAAAAGGAGTAAAGGAGTGTAAAACCCTACTCACTTTCAAAAATGCCCTAAAGATACACCTTCAGGAGGCTGCAATTCAAAAATGGCCCCTGTCCAAGTCCTAACCTACCCCATGTCCTAACCTAACCTACCCCCCCCCCCTCTCTCTTTCTTTTTTTGTACATATTTCTCACCCTTCATACCAGTAACCTGTAAACTGATTGTATGACATTCTGTATAGTAGTGTGTATATCTGTCTGTCTCTTATATGTCATCATGATTTGTGTGCGTGGGGATCTCATCTTAAACAAGCTACGTGCTTAACTGAGCTATCCAGTTTAGTAGACCTTGTATTGCGAATTTGTACTTCCATGTACTGTTATGTACTGTCATGTACTGTTCTCATGTCTTACTAAATAAAGTACATCAATCAATCAATCAACCTAGCGCCAGTCTAAACAGTACACGGTAATATAAAAAACAAAAATAATCTGTACTGTACTTAGAAACTATACAAACTATGGGATACCAGGTCAATAAATGAACCTGGCTAAAAAAAAAAAAAAAAAATATATATATATATAGTACTGTACATGAAAGCAAACATAGACTTACATTCATGTAAAAACAAGTCACACGCACAAAAGCAGAGAATCCCATACGTTCACCTAAGATGACATAATACTGTATGTGTATGTGACCGTTCGAAAATGGAACAAACAAGAATCTTCGCTGACATACATACACATTGCGTGAACCTGTAGTATTTCTCAATGTATAGACCTCGCTAATGCACCAGAGAGCAAGTTAAATATACATGCAGACCCCATGGGACCGGAGCATTAGCTGTGTGGTACCTTAACACAGGCCATGTCACGCAAGGCCTCAGGCTTATCATTTATGCTCCGACGTGTGGCGGTTTCGCGCACCAAACACAGACGATCTACAAGCTCACAATGCGTCTCGGACGCGATGCATTGTGAGCTTGTAGATCGGCTCTTTTTTCCGTCCTCGAGACTGCCGAGAATGACATGGCGTGCTTCAAATAGCGGCAATTTTCAATTTTGGCATTTAGCAGAGGCTCTTAACCAGAGCGACTTACAAGCAGCAAGGTAAACACATCAGAAGCTGAGAGACAGTGTATTGCCTCAACTGGGATCACAAAGTAAACCAAGAACCTAGCATCAGTCTACACAATCACTATCAAAATAATAATCTATACATTGAAACTTACAAGGTAAACAATGAACCTAAATAACCTGCTATCTAATGCTGTACATGCTACTGTTGCTATTTTGCTATTGTTGCAATCCATACACCACCAAGTGTTAATTTGGAACATCCAAGGTTCAGAAGGGACAGAACCTGTAAGTTTACTCCTCTCCGCTCACCAGTGATTGGTTCAAAAGCCGACCCGGGATTTTGTGTGCTCTCGCACGCTTTCGCCATCACCGTTCACCACCGTTTGTTCTTCCATGTCCATCAACTCTCTCTCTGTCTCTGTCTGTCTGTCTCTCTCTCTGTCTCTGTCTCTCACTCTCTCTCTCTCAAGAGTTTCAAAAATTGCATTTTTACATCTTTGTTGCAACAACTGTAGAATGATTTGGTTTTGGTTCCTCAATATCTTAACAATACTACGTCTGGTCTGTATCAATATGTCTAGTGCGGTATAGGAACCAGGTGACGAAGCACCTCAGTCGGCCACATGCTGTGAGCTGAGAAATAGCTGCAAAAAAAAAAACCAAAACAGCCGGCTTAGCTGTCCAGTCTGCCTACTTTGCATGTGCACAGATGGAAGCCACCGTAGAACCGTGGGTGCCTTTTTTTTTCACACTACAGTACACACAAAGTAAGTTGTAGATATGGTAAAACGCTTTGCACGGGTTAGAAGACGACAACCGTTTTTCTCTGCGCCCCGGTGTCACCCCCGCAGGTCTTTACGGCGTGTCAGAGTTCGGTCACGCCGCGCGGAGCAAACAGAGTGTAGATTTCTCAACAGCGGCGAGAAGGACAACAAGAGGTTTCTTCTCTTTTTTTTTTTCTTCTTTTTCTCAGCGGCTGTGTTCGGCCAGATTCCATGCACACCCTGGCATTGAGTATTCTGCAGCAGAGCGCTACGTGCCGTGTGTGCCAGCCAGCCAGCCAGCCAGCCAGCCAGGCCCAAGAAGTTTTTTTTTCACTGAGAGGAGACATCTCATCTGTTCCCACCGCCTCTCATCTCTCAGCACTAACCCCCCCCTCCCCAGCTCCCAGCCAGCCAGCAGTCCAAAGTCAGTACTCCCTATACAGCCCGGCCACTACGGCCTCCTGTTATTACTACAAAAAAAAACACTTAAGCCCTGTTTTATACTTGGTCTATTCGGAAATGGACAATCTACGAGTTCAGAACACGTTGAAATGCGACGCAACATTGTGAGTTTGTCGATGGGCATCACAAATGTGGTCCTCTACGGCATTGGTTCTCAAAGTGGGGTCCGGGGACCCCCAGGGGTCTTTGAGGAAGTTCCAGGGGGTCCCCAGCTAAATAGGAACCAAATGCACCCTTAGCCTATGGGTCTGTAACTCTGAGAGTGTGCAAATGGAACCAAATGGACGTTGTCCATTTGTACACTCTCAGTGTTAAATGAACACTGATTTTGCAATATAAATTGGGGTCCCAGAGATAGAAATGCCATTAACTGGGGGTCCGTAGCCTAATGCATGTCAAACTGGGGGTCCTTGAATCAAAATGGTTGAAAATCACTGCTAGAGCTGGGGGTCCTTGGCATATATTTTCAAATGGGGGTCTGCGGGCTAATAAGTGTGCATTAGGGGGTCCTTGAGATGCAAACGTTTGAGAAGCATGTACTGCTCTACAGGGACCTACCACGGGTCACAGACAAAGTCAGAGAGAGAAGGATGAGGCAGGGCACTGCGTCAGGCACCCGGAACTAGAGGCAAGCAAACTGACACTGTGGGAGCCAACCCAACACAGTCTCACTCCCAAGAAGGCACATATTGCCTTTTGGTCAGAGCCCCAGGAAAGGCACTATTCTGACCAAAAGGAAACATGTGCTTTCTTGGGAGTGAGACTGTGTTGGCCAACCCAGGGCAAAGCCAGGAAAGGCAAGAAGCACACCACCTACGTTAGATGCACTACGGCGCGACAATGTAGTACATTTTGAATACCAGACGTTTACTTGCAACTGAGCATTTCTACATTGTGGTATTGCTACTTTTACATAAAAAAAAGTGAGTACTTCTTCCATCACTAGTGTAGTTTCCTGGCCCAGTCAAGATGATAGACTGCAGTGGTGAACAACCAGTCCTGAAGTAAGTAACTCCATCAGCAATACTAATACGCTGCACGTGACCTTTACTTTGAAGCCTATTAAAAGACGGTCTGAGTGAGGGGGAGCAAAAAAAAAAAAAAAAGGAGTTTTGATGGATAGATCAAGTTGCCTGCGAGAGTCTCTAAATTAGTCTTACCTTTGCTGAATTTAATGAAGGTGGTCAAATGCAAATGCAGGGAGTGTGGGCTGTGTGAGAGGGGTGTGCTGCGGTTGTCTGTCTGGCATAGTCGGCATGATGGATCGAGCTGCCACAACCACCGGGCTGATCGCTAATACCGGGGCCTCGCAAGAAGAAATGAGGGGACGGGCTGCATTAATGGACGTGCACGTGTCGACATATACTGTAAGTGTGCGTGTGCGCACACGAGCATGTGTGTGTGTGTCTGAGTTAACCACTTGAGGAGGAAGATTACCCCAATAATAGACTGTCTTCAAGCTCACAACGTTGTGGAGCTTGTAGATCGGCAATTTTTGGCAAAGAGATTTGGTGTGGCACTTTTTTTTCTGTTTACAGTGTAGACAGAAAAAAAGTGGTTCAAGTACACAGCCAACTCAGGTCCAGTTTACTAAGTCTCGAGAGTTTTAACTGGTTAAGAGAGAATTGTGTTATAACAGTGTAATTACACTGTTATTACACAAAGATTACTGTAAGAGGATATAGTAAATGTAAAATGTCTTAGACTCTAAGACATTTTAGAGCGGAATATCCGCCCGATCCTCTAAGACTTAGAGGATCGGGCGGATATTCCGCTTTCCGTTTAATTTGAGTTGAGTGGCGTCCGACGTATATAGAGGACGGGAGAACGAGAATCGATAGGCGTTAATGAACATGCTTAATCAGTCCTGAACTTCCACTTCATGCCCTCACTCGCTCGCCAGCGCGACGTTGGCGGACAGCACACACATGCAAATATAAATTAAATGCATACATAAATACATAAATACTAGCTGAATGGATGGAGAGGAATCTGGGAAAGGTACCCGATTCAACCCAGGTGCGCAGCCATGGGTGGGCTGGGGTGGGCAGTAGCCCACCCACATAGAAAAATGGCCCGCCCAATCGATTTTGAAAAAAAAAAAAAAAAAAAATGTAATTGTATTTTTTATTTTTTTTTACAATTAATTTTTTGATAACAATTTGGTGAAATCAGGCAAAAATAAGAAATAAATAATATAACCCTAACCTAAACCTAACCCTAACGCCGAAATGCGTGCCCGCCCGCTTCTGCTCATCCCTATACTGCCTATACTAGCGTTCTGGCTGCGCCACTGATTCAACCTCCCATCTCGGCCAATAGATGTGTCAAAGTGTCCCTGAGCAAGAGCGCCTAACCCTTAACCCTGACAGGATTTCTCTTGTAAAAGACCGCCATACACGCACGCGCGTGTTTAACGTGCCATAACAGGTGCTGTTAACGCGGAGACTTCCGTCACGTGGCGCGCCACACCGCTCACCTCCCTGTCAGCAACGCAAGATCCAACCAGGCCTCGTAAAAAGCCAGATTTTTGACTTTGACGCGACACCAGCCGAAAATAAGCCGACATAACAATCTCACAACCCGACGCGAACCCGCGAGGCATCGTTGGGATCCTCTTACTTTTCAGCGGACGGCGGCAACACCGTCGTACGGCCGGAGCATAAGCGTATAAACATATTATAACTGCACACTCTCGGGGTTGTGTGGTAGCATATGGATCCCCCCCAGTCTCCTCCTTGAAGCATAGGAGTTTGATATGCGCCCCCGCGCTATACTCAGATTAGTGTGACATCATATAAAATGCATTTAGATTCGCTAACCATCTGGAGTCGTGGGGGGGGAGGGAGGGGAGGGGCGAAACAGGTGTTCCTCCAGAGCGGAGAGAGACGGCGCACCCTCAACCCCACGAATCTCCGACGCCGGGGCGAGGGAGGAGGAGGGGATGCATCAACAGCGAGCGAGCGAGCGAGTGGCGGGCACGGAGGGATCCCTCCCGCATCCTTATACCCCCGCAAAACCCTCGTCGGTAAATAATACACGCGCAACTTAAACACACACACCGTCTGCACTGGAGAAAAAAAAAACATATAATATGGAAATGAATGTTCTTTTTCCCCGAACCAAACGGGAATTTGGGAAGTGATCTCATTCAGTACACAATGCATATCTTCTCTCTCTCTCTCTCTCTCTCTCTCTCTCTCTCTCTCTCTCTCTCTCTCTCTCTCTCTCTCTCTCTCTCTCTCTCTCTCTCTCTCTCTCTCTCTCTCTCTCTCTCTCTCTCTCTCTATGGCTTCAGTTGGAGTGTGTTGTGTGTGTCTCACGGAGAGTAAAGACCATAGCGGAAGACGGGGGGACGGGGGGGTAAAGAAGGCGTGATTACAATAAATAACAAGATTTCAACCTGGAGCGTGCATGGCAAGTCGACGGTACAGCTGTTTGTGGTATGAGAGAGGAGCGAACATTCTGTTGTGACGGCTCCCCGGAGGGGAAACGTAAGGCTGTGTGTCTCCCAGAGTGTCCACGTCCTGCAATGCATGTGTCAGATGATGCACACCCACCCCAACCCATTAGAGATGAGCGTGTGCGCGCGCGTGTCTGTGCGCGTTTTCTTTACATTGCTATACTTGGGGGCCATATATCCCCCACAAGTATGTTAGAACTTGAGAAAGAGAGAAAAACAGCCTTACAATTAGGAAAATGTTCGGGATGAGGTTAGGGCTATAGAATGAGATTTATAGCAACGGTCTTCAACCTTTTCAGGCCAAGGACCCCCTAGAGAGAGAGACTATATTGTATAACATTGTGTTTCAGATTCTGCTCTTTTATCCCTCTATACCTTATACCTCTTTGCCAAAAAAAAAGCAGATCTACAAGCTCACAGCGCGAGGCGTTGTGAGCTTGTAGATCTGCTATTTTTGGTTAAAGCTCTACCTCCGAATAGCGATGCTAGGGTTCAAGTGTTTAAAATCTTTTTATCATATAACAAAGATTTGTGATATGGACCCCCTGTTGAAGACCCCTCATTTAGAGGTTAGGTTTAGGGGTTAGTATTGGAATGAAATTATGCCTGATTTAGCCTTGGTTGTGTGCCACCGAAAACAGCTGATCTACAAGCTCACAATACATCGCGACACGACACGTTGCGAGCACGTAGAGATCGGCTATTTTCGGATTATTCGCCATCAGGGTTAGGGTCAGAAATTACCAAAAATGGTAAAAAATAAATGAATAGGCCTATGGCATGCCATTCACAAAATCAACCGTCCTCATGAGTATGGTAATTCAACCGTGCGTGTGTGTGTGTGTGTGTGTGTGTGTGTGTGTGTGTGTGTGTGTGTGTGTGTGTGTGTGTGTGTGTGTGTGTGTGTGCGTGTGTGTGTGTGTATGGGGTGTATGGGGTGGGAATAGACGAACAGCTTTCCTGGGAGCGCAGCGAGTGGGGGGGGGGGGGGGGGGGGGGGCTGGCGTGCGGGCTAGGGCTAGGGGGGGGAGGTTTTCTAAGGGGCGGGGAGGGGGAGGGGGGCCCTCCTCTGTAAACAGTGGCACAAAAGGAAGGGGAAGGGGGGGGGGGGAAAGAAAAAGGAGTTAGTTCTTTTTCCGGACCATATGCTGCTGTTCCGCGCCGGAGCAGCAGCAGAGCCTGAATGGTATGGAGATGAAGGGTCCGGAGACGCCGCCGCCCGCCCGCGCGCCGCGGTCCAAAAGAGAGCAGGTGTGCTGCCGAGGCGTTCAATCACTGACGCATCACTGTCTCCACGCTCTGCAGAGACATAAAGCAGCAGCGAGCCGAACGCCCCGGCTCCCCTTATAGGCAGCAGCAGCAGGGCTGCCTGCCCGGATTCCGGGCCGACCACAACGTTTGGGGCTCCGCAAAAATAATGCAACCGTAAAGCAATTGTTTTTCAGCTTGCCCGCAAAATCTAAAGTTTTATGACTTTGACCATGCGGGAGAGAGAGAGAGAACAACCAGCGGAAAAGTACCAGAGGGCCAGGCGGTGGTGTTGTGTTGGCGGGATGGTGTGTGTGTGTGTGTGTGTGTGTGTGTGTGTGTGTGTGTGTGTGTGTGTGTGTGTGTGTGTGTGTGTGTGTGTGTGTGTGTGTGTGTTTGTGTAGGTGTGTGTTTGTCTGTGGGCGGGGTTTTTTTCTGTGGCTTTGAAGGGGAAGTGTCTTCTTCGGGGACATTTTTTTGACACGTGTACATGGACGACCAATCCGGGGGAGGGTCGTAGCGGGTACATTCTCAAACTGCTTTTACTGCTTCACCCAGCTGACGCCTGCTCAGATGGCTCTGATGAACACACATCAATTGTAATTGTGCTGATTTGCGCTGATTGAATCATCACAATTGTAATTGTCACATCAGCATCACAGTTACTGCAGGTGTGAGGTAAACACTGGAAACTCTATACTGAAATATCGCCATTGGTCGATTTCACCATGTCATTAATCGGATATCAATATGTCAGTATTGTCCAACCCTATGTAAGGGTCCATTTGGTTCCCAACTATCACTACGTTAGCTGGAGATCCATTGGAAACCCCTCAAGGACCCCTCTGGAACCCACCATTGAGATCCATCCCCCTTCTGAAGCATCTTTAATTTCTCTCTCCTTTTTTCTATTTAATGGCTTTAAAAATAATAATATATTTTAGTAATGATGTCCCTGCATTGCCTTGTTTTGTGACAGGTGTAGTAGGTAACAGAGAAAACCTAATTAATGTTACTGTGCTTAATGCCACTCCTCGGCCAAATAAAAAGGATTCATTTTCAACGAGTGAAGCCAAAAAATAAAAACTCTCCCTGAGCGTGTTGTTGATGATACCTCCGGCTCTGGCCGCAGCATCTCAGTTGTTATTTTTAGCTTTACATTTCCATAAGAAGTCAAAGTATTGTCCTTTTCTAGGCTCTGCAAAAAATCGTACACATACTCCATTCCATAGGCAGAAAACTACAATGAAGTTGTTCCATGGAAAAATAATACATGTATTGAAAGAGGTTGATGGCAGAGAGAGAGAGAGAGAGAGAGAGAGAGAGAGAGAGAGAGAGAGAGAGAGAGAGAGAGAGAGAGACACCATTGATTGATGATTTATCACTCTTCCTGTTTCAGATGGCAACTGTGTTTATTTTTTCCGTTTTGATTGTGATTTTGTGATTCTACGTAGGCTATACAATACAAATAGCATGAGGGAAGTGAACTGAAGCTATAGCGGCGGGCGCCTCAGAAGGTTCCCGGTTCAATTCCCCCCTAGGCACCTCCCGGCTGCGTGTGGCAGGGTCGTTGAGCAAGCACACGCAGATCTACAAGCTCATAGTGCGGCACCGAGTGCTGTGCTATGAGCTTGTAGATCTGCTATTTTCTTAAAGAAAATGTGTGCAATTTTGTCGATTCTACAAATGTCTAAATCCTAACAGTTTTTTGAAACAAACGTATGTTTCTATATCAGTGTTTCTCAAACTTTTTCATGTCAAGTACCCCCAAAATTATTTGAATTTGGCTGCGGACCCCCATCTCAAATTGTTTTGTTCCAGGGACCCCCCAGAAGCAAAGATTTGAATTACAAATGTTGGCTTTAAAGAAATATATATATATTTGCACAAATGTTCACGATAAAAAAGGTTGTATATCTGCTATTTTTGAATAGCCAAAGACATCTTAAAATGACACACGGATGCATTCCCGGTCTTAATGGGTTAACAAGAGAAATACTACATTTAAAACCACCACTTATAAGCACCAGAGTAGTAAGCACCCCATAGTGGCTTTATTCTGATAGTAATCATGGCTATAGAGTGTTTGTTCAGTAACACTCGTCTCTCCAGCTCTTTAATGAAGAGAATACATTTTCAGGTGGGTTGCCAATTCCCAGCCAATAAGGAGAGAGTACCCAATTATCAGCTTAAATTTTTGCAGTCTTCCACATCCAATGTTGTCTGCCCATTTATTTGTGTTCACATAATTATGTATCCCTATCCTGTGTGAGTTTTCTCTCCTGATTGGATACAATTGGTATCCCAACCCGAAAATCTATTTTCCGTTTACGAAAGAGCTGGAGAGACTCCAGTTACTGAGCAAACACTCAGCAATGAGTAATATCAGAATACGGAGCTATTTTACATGTACATGACTTACCCTACCTTTAATCAAATATTAGAATATTGGATAAGGAATGTGACAAAAACATCAACAAAAAATAAAGTGGGTGAGCTATCCCTTTAACCCTTTAAGACCGGGAATGCATCCGTGTAATTTTAGATTTCTTTGGGCTATTTTTGAAAAATATCGTTAAAATGTGTGTAAATCTTTGAATATATATATATTTTTAAAGCGAACATTTGTAACTCAAATCTTTGCCTCTTGGGATTCTCCAAATGTCTTCTAAATCCTAACATTAAAAAAAAAAAACGTATTTGGTCGTGGACCCCCATCTCAAAATATTTTGTTCCAGGGACCCCCAGAAGTTGTAACAGAGTAAAAAATGTTTGCTTAAAAAAAAATACACATTTTCAACATTTTTCAAAAACTTGACTACAAACTCATAGCGTGGCACTCTGTGCCGCGCTATGCGCTTGTAGATCTGCTATTTTTGAATAGCCAAAGAAAGACACAGATGCGTTCCCGGTCTTAAAGGGTTAAATACAAACGTACTGTATAGAACAAGGCCAGGGGTGCCATCATAAGCAGACCGAGTGACTGACCACCACAAGCGCTTTGGATAAAACGGTGCTATATAAATGCACAATCTACCATTTAAGTCAGTCTCCTGGGCATTCCTTGCTACTGTATTTTTAGGATTGCCGTACGTGTGTTTGTGTGTGTGTGCGTGGGCATGGTGATGTCTTCTATTGACCGCAATTAGCCGTAAAAAATGGCTGCCTATTTCCGGAGAAAATCATCCTTAGGTTGACCTTTATCTAAAAAGCAGTATATTAAGTACAGAGGGGAGTTGTATAATAGTTATTTAGTTCTAGTTGTTAGCCTCTAAAGGTTGCCGTGACGCACAATACTTTGTACGTGGTACTGGGGGGAAAAAGAGCCAGGCTCTTTACCGTGTGGAAGATTCCGGACACCATTTTCTCCTCCTGACCGTTTCGTTTAAGTTTGTTCGCGTCTTACATGTCCACAGTGGTGTAAAGTAACTAAGTACATTTACTCAAGTACTGTACTTTAGTATGATCATTTTTGGGGGTATTTTTACTTCACTGGAGTTATTCCAATTTTTTTTTTTTTTTTCTTCTTAATTTTTATCCCGCGATTTTTGTAACCCATTTTTTTCACCTGTGCCAATTTCCTAAGTAATCCTGGGCACTACACCAGCCCTACACCAGCGTTAGACCAGTCCCCCACAGCCTGGGGAGGCCAGGGCCGAGCTCATGCTTCCTTCAGTGCATGAGAGCGAACTGACCTTCTTGTCATCTGACAGGGGGGAGTTTCCCTGGTAGGACGTAGCGCGTGGAAGGAACACGTTATTCCAACCAGTTCCCTTCCCCTCCATCAGGCGCCCCGGCTGACCAGGGGGAGGCAGTATAGTGACCAGGATTACTACATGTTTTTTGTGAGGGTATTAACAACCCTGGGAGACACGGGGAGAACATGCAAACTCCACACGGGTGCATTTCTCCTTTCCGACATGTCGCCTTTCCGACGTTGACGAACCCTATACCTAACCCTAACCCTAACCCTAACCGCACGCGGAAGCCACTAGTCGGAGTGGTGAGATGTCGGAATGGAGAGTGAACACCACTCCACACAGAGTGGGCCCTTTCGCCAACCCCACCTAGGGTATGGGCGCTGATGACGCGGAGGAGAAGACACGCCCCCAGCGCCCACAGCATCCCCGGCGGGAATCGAACCCAGGACCTTCTTGCTGTGAGGCGACAGCGCTACCGACTGCGCCACCGTGCCCCCCTGTATTTCCAATTTCTAGTACTTTTACTTCTACTCCACTACATCTCAGAGGCAAATATTGTATGCGACGCATTGTGAGCTTGTAGATCGGCTATTTTCAAAAGATACATTTTGAATTCCGGACTTTTACTTGTAACAGAGTACAGTAATTCTACATTGCAGTATTGATACTTTTACTTAAAGTCAAATATTTGAGTACTTCTTTCCACCGCTGAACATATGTACATAGGAACTATAGTGTCGAGGGAGAGCGAGACAGGAGCGAGACAGGAGCGAGGCGGGCCCTCCTGGGTTGGGTGTTGACACCGGTGAGGGATTGCCGAGGGGAGGAGCGTGACCATATGGCTGTACGGCAAAGCGGCGCCCGCAAGGGAGGACAGCGGGCGCATTAGCTGGCGCGGGGGGGGGGCCCGCAACCAGCCCACCAACCAACAACAGCAGCAGCACCATCGCCGCTTTCTTTTCGGCGTTGCCAGATTTTGAGAGAGAAACAAGCAACCAGGTCTATGAAAACCAAGCCCCAAAAAGGAAGCGACGGCAGGCCACGCGAGCACTTTAAACCTATTCGCGCGTCGGCTATTTGAAAATAGACGATCTGCAGGCTCACAATGGTACGGTTGCTACAAACATAAAGTTATGTTTGTAGCAAAGCATGGTATGTTTGTGTACAACCTGATGTAGAGTGTGTAGGGCTGACACAATAATAATGTAGCAGATTTCAACGTTAATAATCCAGAAGGCCACTAGAGCATAGGATTATACCTGGGGTTGTGTACGTAAAAGTAGCAATACCGCAATATAAAAATACTATGTTCCAAGTAAAAGGCCTCTGTTCAAAATGTTACTTGAGTAAACATACAAAAGTATTGGCATCAAAATATACTTAAAGTACAGAGAGTAAAAGTACTAATGTTTGAAAATAGCCGATCTACAAGCTCACGACGCGTCGCAATGCGAGCTTATAGATCGGCTATTTTCAAATAGCCAATGCATCGCATCGAGCTTGTAGATCTGCTATTTTCTAAAGAATCTTGGAATAAAATGGGGAAAATTTGGATGATTTTTGAAACATTCTAACAACACACATTCTGGTACAGGGGTCCCTTGCACAAACACATTTCAGATGGGGAATAGGGGCCAAATCATTTAGGGGTCCATGACATGGAAAATATTTTGAGAACGACTGTTTTAAAAAAAAAAAAAACTAATTAGGAAGCCAGCCCAAATAAGCGACTATACCTTCAGAAGCAAAACAAGCCCAAACAAACGCAACCACCAATATTTACAAGCGACTTGAGAGAAAAATAAGCCCAAAGTCGCTCATAATAAGCAGACATGGCAACACTGCTGTCTTCCCCCTGCACTGCGGTTTGCGGGATGTGCAAAGAACACTGACAATGACATCAGGCGGGATCCGAGGGGGGGAGCGATGTGCGCCCCCCGGATCCCCAAATGACACCTCTGGCACGGGGCCAGGAGCAAGGAAAAATCACCTGCTCCTCCCGCCCGGGGGGCGCTCGTGTTACTTACGCCACTCGATAATGACCCGGGCACCCGCTGCGGCGAAAACAAACAACAACATAGCAGCAGGAGGTTCTCACACTTGGGGTCCCCCCCCCCGCCCCCCAATGGTCCTTGAGGAGGTGACATGGGGTCCCCAGAAAACAATGAATTGATATAGCATCTAAATCTGTTGAACCACTTTAACCGTATTTCATTTTTAACCGTCACTACAGGAAGAAAAAAAAAACTGTAGAGGATGGCCCTATTTAAAAAAAACAATGCAAAAAGCCGGTCTACAAGATCGGTTGTCTTCACTATTAAAAAAATATATGCATATTAAATACTGTAAAAATTTAAATAAAGTGCCTGCAAAAGGTCCATTTGAGGTTAAACGTGAATGCTAGTTAGTGGCAATTGCCATCCAATGGAACTCCAAATGATGCACCTGCCCTATGTTTATACTCAGGCTACTCAGGATACGATGCGTTATGAGATTGTTAGCGAACTAGCGAGACTAGCGAACTCCAAAATGTTCATTTTTCAGGAAATGACAAAAACAAAACAAAAAGTGGAGTTAGGAGGTTTTGTTCATCATTGATAAGAACAGCTGAATGGACCCTCAAAGCTCACAATGAGGTTGGAGGTCAATACGGGGTGGAGCCTGGATTCAGCAAAACCAGCTAACTCCACCCCCCTTTGCTGGAGTTAGCTGGTTTAGCAGAGAGTTTGAGGATCCAATGGAGTTAGCTGGTTTTGTCAGAAGTGCTTTTTAATACTTTCCATTGGTTCAATATGTGTTTAATCAACACACAGATGTAAAGGGTGTTCAATAGCACTTATTTATGGAAAAAAAAATGCAAAAGCGGAAACATGAAGTTAGCTGGTTCCTGCCGGACAGCAACGATATGCACATTTTGAAAATCTGGAATAACACAAAATAAAAAAATGAAGTGTCTTATGGGTGTCCCTGACACAAAATCATTCAGACCAAAATTCAGGCCCAAACACATGACCTGGCATGAGAGTGTTTGAGAACCATCGAACAAGCGGCCCTAGAGAGGGGGTGGTGGTGTGATGGGGTGGTGGGGAGGGGGACCGTAGCGGGGTAGAGGGAGCTTTTTTCACCCGGGGTGGGATTTGCCGCCGACGCTATGCTCACTGCTGCTGCTGCTCGCTCGCTGCTGCTGGCGGCCCTTTTTTTTTCCAAACAACAGAGGAGTAGAGTCATAATAGCACTGCGTTTCACACCAAAAGCGCCACTGTCGTTAAATCAATAAGTCATTACCTTTAATGGGATAAGCACTTTGAAAACTAATTGAAAACAGCTCCATTTACTCCTGCCGAGGCCCTTAATGCAAACAATGCTGCTGTTGCAGCGGGAGTAGTAAGGGGAGGGGGGGGGGGGAGAATGGAGAAAAACAATACAGTCGGGTGAAAAGCTCGTACGTCCCCCAAAAAAACGGTTACTTTTCAGGATTCAAATTTCAAAAATAGCCGATCTACAAGCATCGAAACGCGTCGCTCCCGCGACGCGTTTCGACGCTTGTAGATAGGCTATTTTTGCTACTTTCGTACGACGCCGTAGCATGACGAAGTCAGGCAATCGTCTACGACAAAAAAACTAAAAAATATTGAGATAAGAGCTTTCTGCCCGACAAAAAAGGAAAAGAGAGGGAGGGGGGGGGGGGAAGAAAAACATTGGGAGCGGCCAGGGATCCAATATGTGGTAATTTGGTCGAGCGTTTCATCCAGCCGAGATCCTCTCTAGCTCTTTTTCGAGATCTTTAAACCAATAACCAGCCATTTAACCCCCACTAGATCTGAAATAGGCCCCCCCCTTTGAAGCCGAGAGAGCGGAAAGAGAGAGAGAGAGAGAGAGAGAGAGAGAGAGAGAGAGAGAGAGAGAGAGAGAGAGAGAGAGAGAGAGAGAGAGAAAAGGGCTACAGCATAATGACAGCAGACAAATAGTTCATTCAAAACAACAGCGGTAAAGCTCAAGGCTGGCATCAATACCCATAAGCCCCGCTGGTTGTGCATTAGACTCGGGAGACTACTCAAAGTTAGGAGGAGGGCGGTTGGAGGGGAGTGTGAAGGGGGGGGGGGTACGAGGGGGTCGAAATCTAAAAAACTTCTTACTTAGCAAAGGTAATACGATTAAGCCTGAGTGCTCCTTAAGTGATTTGTTGTCCGCCCAGATTTTGCAAACGGACTTAATCTGGCTCTACACATGAAATGTGTCAACTTTTCTCTCGAACGGGTTTCGCCGATGCCTCCAAACCGCCAATTGAGCAACAGCAAGTATTAAAGGGAAGAAAGAAAAAAAAAAGAAAGAAAAAAAAACGTGGGTGGTGGGGGGAAAAAAATGCAGTGTGGCAGGTCTGGAGAGTATTGATTTATATTAGAGAAAATGACTGCCGGTTCAATTCCAATCAAAAAGCCTTGGTGGCAGGCAGCCAGTTCTGTTACTGGGGTTGAAAACACACTTGTAAAGTAAAGCTAAATGTAAAGATATTTGAATGCGCACGCGCACACGCACACACACACACACACACACGCACACACGCACACACACACACACACACACACACACACACACACACACACACACACACACACACACACACACACACACACACACACAGAGACTGATTCCAAAGCATCACCTCTCACTACAGAAATACACGTCTAACGGCCGTCACACCCGTGGGTTTGTGTCAATACGATCTGGCTGTTATATGATACGCGTGATGAAGACAAAGATGGCAATTGTATCGTGTTCGACGTCCTCAAATGGGAAAATGTTTTAACCACTTTCAACCTGGCGGACCTCGGGGCTTGCCGTCATAGGCGAAAATTTAAAATACAAATGAAGCTTACGTTTTTGAAATTTCCCCCAAAAAATGTTCAAAAAAGCACATGAATTGTTTCACAATGTATCTAACATTGTCCAAAAATAAATTATAATCAGAACATTAACAAAATTGTGACAATATATTGCGACACTGTGCTTGTGTATCTGCTATTATTTTATTTTTTTGTGTGAATGATTTCAAAAGTATAAAATGTTGGATTCAAGTGGTTAATACAGTTCACTCCGTCTGAGGGCGTCTGAAACAATGCCCATATATGGGCGCTCCATTCATTGAAGCGCCCTCCTCCCCGGTCAGTGTGTGTGGAGTGTGGACATGCTGTCATTTCATTCAGATAACCACATTAGCCATTAGGCCAGCTCCGTGCCCATGGACCAAGCTGATGGATTAGCTCAGTGCTTCCCAACCTTTTTTCCTTGGAGCCCCCCTCCCCCCCCCCATATCTTACATTTGACAAAACCTGGGACGCAGTTGATGTGTGTTTTCTTAGAGAGAGAGCTACTGTGGTAACCTATGTTAACCACAATATAATATGTACTGCACTTCTTGTATGACAAATAAAAACGTGTGAATTTACGAGCTCGCAAAGTGCTGAGATGTTTGACTTTTTGAGCTTGTAAATCGTCTTTTTCCGTTATTTTGAATATCGTAACATTTTGAACACTGGGGGCGACTGAACGAAAGGTACACAGATTACTGTGCTTGTTCAGATGGTTCTATACATGTGGGAGTTGATGCTGTATGCCAAATTCACTTTTAGAATATACAAGAATATACAAATATATGGATCAAAAGTTAGGATTTTGTGCAATTTCATTTTTTACATTTTGGACCACCCCCAAATAGACAAGGCCTCACAGCGCCAATGATCTTTGGCACTCCCCCAAGGGGGGGACCTGCCCTGGACCCCAGCTTTGGAAACGCCGGATTAGCTAACAGGTGGGAGGATGGTGCCACCCCCAACCCAAACCCCCAAAAGCTATAACAGATTACAGCTTTCTGTCTCGGATTTCGGGAGGTGTAGTTCCAGACTCTAAATAGCATTCGGAGATTGTGGAATGTAGTTGTCTGGCAACACGAGACTAGTGTGACCCCCCCCCCCCCCCCCCAACTACAGCCCCCTCCGCGCTAATGCACACGCAGGCAAGACACGCATATTCTGACCCGCTCACCTGTCTCCCTCAAGACTGAGACGCTGGCATACAACGGGTGGATGAGTAAGGGAACGGGGGGCACCATATGTCTGATCCCCCGCGCTAATGGAGCGCCTCAATTACACTTGACTTTCAGTGGACTGACCCGGACGGCCCCGCTAATGTTCTGCGCGCCTGTTTACGTTCAACTCTGGACTCGCGGCTTGGACGTGGTCACAGTTGGAATGCCAAAACGCACGCCAGTCTTGGCCGGTCAAACCGAACGGCAGCGGTGGGAAGTGTGACTGAGTACATTTACTCAAGTACTGTAGATACACGTACAATTTTGAGACATTTTTCTTCACTTGAGCATGTTTCTGCTTTATACTTCTACACTCCACTACATTTCAAAACCTTAGTTACAAGTGCTTTATATGTTTAGATTATTATTACAACACATACATTCATTTTTATACTTCATCTACAGTATTTAAAATTAGCGTCTCTAACGCATTGCGATGCCAAGTCTCGCAAGCTTGTAGGTCTGCTATTTTCGTAAGATATTATCAAATGTTTTAAACCTTTTGAAAACAAAAATGTGAAATGCGACATTCTGCATAAAAGAGTGCTTCGAGTTTTCGGTACTTTAAGTATATCTTGATGCCACCACTTGTATACCTTTCCTCAGCTCAACGACTTGACGACGGGACTTCTTACTTGTAACGGAGTATTTTTACGTTGTGGTATTGCTACTTTTGCTCTGGGTAAACCCTGAGCGGGCGGCCTCCCACCTCGGCCTGCGGCACATCCTGTCCTCTCAGGAAGTAACAAAACGCACCAACGGGGAGGAAAGGTGTCCGACTTGGGGGGTGTGCAGGGTGGGGTGGGGTGGGTAGGGGTGTGTGTGTGTGTGTGTGTGTGTGTGGCGGTTCGACACTTGTTGTTCTATCCTTGAAACGAGGTGCTCAGGCTAAATTGGCTGCGCAAATGGCTAATGTGTATAATGGAATTGAGAGTTGCCCCGCATAAGGGCGTCTGCTAAGCAAATAAATAATTTAATGCAAATCCCAGCGTCGCGCCTCCTGCCAATTAAGCTAACCCGTTTTAGCTGTAAGTGATTTTATTACATTAGCATGCCATAGCTCTGACTGCATTAGGGGGGCTTTAATCAGTCCGTAATCAAATTAGAACGCGGAGACAGAAGGAAAGGAAAGTGCCGCACGCCTTCCACCACAAAGCACCTTGCTTGCGCACCTGCACGTCTCACTGGAGAAATCTATATTTAAAAATGCTTTTTATACATACGTGGCACGCATCAGCCCGGACATGTGGGCGCACGTGCTCAGTTTCCTTCAAGTGTTAAAAAAGAAATAACAACATAGCATCTCCGCGCCCATAAACATACTATTATATACACGTGACGCAACTCCTGCAAAATTGCATCTTCGGGGTTAGTAATAGCTGAATTGGTAGAGAGGCGCCATCTGGCAAACATAAGGTCCTATAGGTTCGATTCGATTCCCGGCCCCGGCTATGTGCCAAGGTATCCATGAGCAAGACACTTAAACCCCTAACGGCTTGTAGATTGGCTATTTCCGAAATAGGGGTTAGCTGTTAAAGTATTCCTTCTTTTTTGCTGGGGACCCCCTGGAAGACCCTCAACATCTCAAGCCAAGGACCCCTTAGCTGTGAGAGAGATGCAGCAGGGACCCCCACTACATTTTGTTTAAAATTGTGTTATATTATACTTTTTCATAGATTTCATAGATACCTTCATGGTCTTGTTTGACAGCACCATCATCAGTGTTGTGTAAATATATGTTTTTGTTTAGATATGATCTTTTCTATTTCTGTTGGAGAATATTTTCAGACATCGCACCACTCAAACCTCGTAGCTGAACTACAAGCTCAACTTGTGAGCTTGTAGATTGGTTATTTTCGGAGAATGTTGCCCCCAAAATAGGGATCGATCCCAAAATAGGGATAGGGATCAAGTGGATATTGTAAAAAAAAATAATAATAATAATGTTTTGGCGGCACCCCTGCAGTAATTCTGAGGACCTACAAGGGGTCCCGGACCCCCTGTTGAAGAGAGAGGAATCTATGGAAGTTTTTTTAGATCAGTGGTTCTCAAAGTGGGGTCCAGGGACCCTTCCATGTGGTCCCCAGCCAAAAAAAAAAAATCAATAATAGCTCCAAAACCAGTTTAGCCACCCTACTGTATGTTATACTTTGGGGGTCCCTGGTACAACATATTTTTAGATGGGGGGGTCCATGGCCAAACACATGTCAATGTGGGGGTCCTTGACATGAACAACCTATAGGCTTTAGATGATGTTTGGTTGTGTTTGTTAAGGCTATACGGGGGGGGCATGGCTAACGACATGTCACCTTGTCCCAGAGGGACGCGAGCTGTCACATTTAATACAGCACCGCTAACAGGCTAACTGCATTAGCAAGCGGCATTAGCAGAACATGCACCAATACAATCACGTGTGTTGTTCCTGTCGTGATGGTCGAGGAGGGAGCCATCCACAACGATCATGCTAACATGTCGTTGGTGTCGGGCAGAAACCTCGTATCTCCAAACTGTTTGTTTTTTCCCCCCCCCATAAATGAATGCCCTACTTCACCATCGAGAGTGTCGCACAAACGTAGCTAAAACAGCCAATGTGAGCTTGTAGCTTGATAATAAAAGGTAACGGTTTTGGAAATGCCCCCCCCCCCCCCGACAGAAACGACATCTCACATTGATGACGATTCAGGCAGTTGTATTCTTTTTTTGGAGGGTAAGAGTATCAATACCACAATGCAGAAATACTCTACATATTTAAAGTAGCCTACCAAAAGGAAAAGGCCTTGTGGTTAGAATGTCCGCCCTGAGATTGGGCGGTCGGGCTTCAATAGGCTCTATTCACAGCAGCCATATTATGAAGACATTCACAGGTGTTACCAATGATACTAATGAAGGCTCTGTTCCATTCTGGTCAAACAGAGTCAGGGGGGTGCATTTCTCCTTTCCGACATGTCGCCTTTCCGACGTTGACGAACCCTATACCTAACCCTAACCCTAACCTTAACCGCACGCGGAAGCCACTAGTCGGAGTGGTGAGATGTCGGAATGGAGAGTGAACACCGAGTCAGGGTGCTGATATTGTGCATGTTGGCCCACTGGAAACACCAGTGGGTCTACAGTTGGGGTCCAGGGACCCTCATGGGCTTCCAAATGGCCCCTTACAGGTGTGTAACTCTGAGAGTGTACAAATGGAACCAAATGGACCCGTAAGGGTCCATTTGGTTCCATTTGTACACTCTCAGAGTTATGGGGGTTGTGGAAACCACTGTGCAAGACTAAATGGAACAGCCTTCATTAGTAACATTGGTAACACCTGTGAATGTCTTCACAATATGGCTGCTGTGCATAGAGCCTATTTCCTGGCTGGGTCATACCAAAGACTATACAAATGGGACCCAATGCCTTCCTGCTTGGCACTTAGCATTAAGGGTTGGATTGGGGGTAAGTCCCTGAGACATACTAGCGTCATGTCCAGGAGGTGTGCTTGTACACCAAGCTGCCTCAAGCTACAGAAACAGGAGATAATTATGCTCCTGCCCTATGGGCCACATGGCTCGGCAAGGATTACCAAAAATGAAAGTACGCATTATGCAAAATGTCCCGTTTCCAAAGTTTCTTTCTTTTTTTTCCTCCAATTTTGTCATAATCTTTTGAAAATAGAGCGATCTACACGCTCACAACACATTGCAACTTTTAGATATAGGCTATTTCCGAACAGATAAATTACAAATTAGGAATCAAATGTTAAAATTGCCTCAAGGGAGGGGGGACCGACCGTGGACCGCGGTCACAAGCGTAACATGCGATCCGCACTGACCGCACCAAACTTGGCACAAACACCGGTCAGGGCTCTGCCAGAGTAGCCACACCAGGGGCCACAGGCACAACGTTGATCCAATCCGTACAAAACTTGGCGCAAACAGTGTTCAGGGGCCTGCCATGACAAAAGTCGCACCAGGGGCCACGTGTTGCCCCCAAGGGCCACATCAGGGGCACCCCAGCCATTGCTCCAATTCTCACCAAACACTACGGCAGTGTTTAACACTTCAAATGGCCATACCTCAACGTCAGTGACCTTTGCTCTGATCAGTGCAATACAGGGCTGTATTTGATACTGAAAATGTAGTAATCTAAATCTACAGAGTAACTTAAAATGTAGGTGTAAGTAAAATGTTCGAATAATTGTAGTGGAGTAAAAAAAGTACTCCATTTTGCCCTGATATGTAGCGGAGTAAAAGCATCAAGTATTGGACAAATAGACAGTAAAGTAAAAGTAAAGAATATATATAATAATAACTCAAAATTGTACTTTTAGGGACAGTACTTGAGTAAATGCACTTGCACGTTGCTTCTCCACCACTTGTGGTGAAAAGCTCCAGAAAGTGGAGCAACGCCTGGCATGAAAAAAGGCTTGATGAATACTGCCTGGGCTAAAAAAGAATGAAGGCTGCCAGGAGTGATTCCCCTTTCTCATCCGCTTGTGTTTCTTTTTCTTTTTTTTCCCCTCGCCAGCTTTTGTTGTTTCCTCTCTTCCTCGCATATTGCAAAGTCGGAGGCTTGCGAGGGAGGGTGTGTGTGTGTGTGTGTGTGTGTGTGTGTGTGTGTGTGTGTGTGTGTGTGTGTGTGTGTGTGTGTGTGTGTGTGTGTGTGTGTGTGGGGGGGGAAGGGGGGAAGGGGGGAAGGGGGGGTGTAACATGAGAAATGTGTTTGCCCTAAAGGCAGAGAGCGGGAGAGATGCTCCTTTAAAGATTCACCGAGGCTGACAGATGGCGGAGCGATTGGCTGATAGACAAGCCTCTCTCATCCCAGCGAAGGAGAGAGAGTGAGAGAGAGAGAGAGAGAGAGAGAGAGAGAGAGAGAGAGAGAGAGAGAGAGAGAGAGAGAGAGAGATGTGGGGAAGACGGGAGTCTCCCACCAATCTCCTCATCACCTATATAACTTCCCTCACCGCCTGGTATAGGCAACGCCAGTGGGGTTATTGCATACTATATGTTGGACAACATGGGGGTTGTACTCAATACTCAGGACATGGGAGATGTAAGACCAGAGGTGGAAAAAGTACTGCAATCAATACTGCAATGTAGAAGTACTCTGTTACAAGTGAAAAGTCCGGAATTCAAAATTTACTTGAAATTGCAGATTTACAAGCTTGCAACGCGTTGTCAGCTTGTAGATCGGATATTTTCAAATAGCCTAGGTATGAAATAGGGCTAAAGTGGTTAATGTACCTCGACATTGTACTTAGTTACTTTACACCACTACCCAAGACACCCAAGACAGAAAAAGAAAAGACAGACATGCCATCTCCGGTTTACTTCCTGTATATGCGTGAAGTAGGTGGCCGCCTTTTTAGGAGACCAGACGCCTGGATGGATCTGTTACAACAAAGTCCTGTAGTCAGAATTTGACTCGAGCAAAAGTACAAAAGTTTTGGCATAAACAACTGGCCTAAGCATAACATAGGACTTAAGTGATCGATAATCTACATCGACAAAGTAACTAAAGCTGTCAAATAATTGTAGTGGAGTGAAAAGCACAAATTTGGCTCTGAGATTAAGTGGAGTGGAAGTTTAAATTGTAACAAAATGGAAATACTTAAGTAAAGTAAATTTACTGTACCTCAAAATTGCCTAATAAGTTACCTAGAACGTACAGTTACTTCAATACATGCACTTACTTACTTTCCACCACTGACCAATGCTGCCAGTGCCTGCTCATCAGCTACACTATAACACACTCAGACTCACACACACACACACACACACACACACACACACACACACACACACACACACACACACACACACACACACACACACACACACACACACACACACACACACAAACACAAACACAACCACAAGGCTACAGTGGCTCAGGAGGTAGAGTGGCCATGTGTGTGTGTGTGTGTGTGTGTGTGTGTGTGTGTGTGTGTGTGTGTGTGTGTGTGTGTGTGTGTGTGTGTGTGTGTGTGTGTGTGTGTGTGTGTGTGTGTGTGTGTGTGTGCAACCCGGTCTCACACAAAATACAGTAGGTGAAATAGCACAGACGTCATTCCGTACATAGACGACTAGAAAACCCGAAAACCCGTGCATAGCCCCTTCCATTGACTTTACCATGTCGTAGGCGTGCAGTCTCAAGCGAACTGGAGCCACGTGAAGCACCACTGAGCGAGTAAAGCACTTTGCATAAAATATAAATTCAAAATAAAAATTGTATTCAGTAACTAACTAACTGAAGCTGTAAAGAGTAACCCTATTTTCCTCTGAGATGTAGTCGAGTAGAAGTAAAACGTACCGAGAAACGGATATACTCAAATAATGTAAAAGTACCCTGCAGTCGTACTGGTACCATTTTTTTGTCTAAGCACTATGGGTGCGTTCGGAAATGCGCACCGGGAGCACACTCACATATTAGTTTGTATCGGCCAGTGCGCTCTATGCAATATATCTGAACGCACCCTCTGGGCCCTATTTTGCGTGTCTTATAAGTACCAGGTCTTATGACTTAACTTAAGACCTGGAGGCGTGGCCAATGCTGTTTGGCCACTCCAAACAGCCAAACAGCATTGGCCACGCCTCCAGGTCACAAGTTAAGTCATAAGACCGGGTACTTAAGAAACTCAAAATAGGGCCAAATGTGTCTCAGAGAAGGGCTGTGGACAGTTCAGAAACTTGGCTTCCAGTGACATCATCAATTGGGAACCCAAGCTAATAGAGGATATGCGCATGCTTAAAGTGAATGGCACATCGAGTGGCAAATTGAGTGGCAAAGAAACATACAAAATGAGTTTAACATTGTTTAATGTTGTTTAATGCAGATATGACTTTTCTGTTTGGAAGCATGGGCTGTCAAGGCCAGAAAGTATTTTTTTGACACTCAGTAGGCATTCCTGCATAACTTCCGGGTTTGATGATGATGTCACACGCATATCCTCTATAGAAACTCCAGGTTTTCTATTCCTGGAAAGTTAGCATGCTATAATGGAAGCCATTGTTTTTGCGGTAACACAAATCTAAATAAAACATTTTAAATCTTGTTTGAAAAACAGAAAAGCCTCACGACGATGTCACTGATATAGGCGGGTTTCTGAAGTGTCCACAGTCCTCCTCTGAGACACAGACCGAGCAGAAAAAAACAATTGGTACCATGTTATCATGAGCATTGGTGAGGACCAATTATAGAAAAGGTTGAAAATGGGTGAAGTCGTCCTTTAAGTATACAGTACCTTTGAATACACTCCACCAACACTGCACACAGTCGCATTGGTTGTTGGCCTAATTAACTGACGCCCAGTCTGCCATCCTGTGACTCTACACATCCACTAATGAGGATCTTTACATACGGGAGAGCTTTCTTAACCCTGACATATAAGCGTGTCAGTTTTGGCCCCGGCGCGGGTACGAGAGAAGCGATGGGAAATGTCTATTAATTGGGGAGGTGGGGGGGGGGGGGGGGGTTCAGCCTAATGGGTCGTTCCCACACCGATAACGATGACTATTACGACTTATAAATATGCCATGCATCCGGTTTTGTCGAGCGACGTTGGCCCGTGTTCGGGGGGGGGGGGAAGCCGGGCGGGGAAGGGAGGGTGATAATTGTCACTGCAGGTATACGCCTATTGGGGGGCGGCGCCTGCCTGTCAGCGGGGAGTGTTGGACGGGAGGAGCAGGACGAAGGCTCTACGTCCTCCCGGTGGGGGCTTCCTCACTGCCAGGTGAGAACAGCAGTGACAACGCACAGTGAATGTGTGTGTGTGTGTGTGTGTGTGTGTGTGTGTGTGTGTGTGTGTGTGTGTGTGTGTGTGTGTGTGTGTGTGTGTGTGTGTGTGTGTGTGTGTGTGTGTGGGGAATTGATTGGAGTAATGACAAAATTGGGACGAAAGGGAAAAAAAAGAAGAAAAAAGGTTGTCCATACCAATAACGATAACTGCTATATTCGTTGCTGTCCGGCAGGAACCAGCTAACTCCATTTTTCCGCTTTTGCATTGTTGTTGCATAAATCAGTGCTATTGAACACCCTTTACGTCTGTGTGTTGGTAAAAAAGAATATTGAACCAATGAAAAGTATTAAAAAGTGCTTCTGACAAAAGCAGCTAACTCCATTGGATCCTCAAGCTTTCTGCTAAACCAGCTAAGTTCACCAAAGGGAGGTGGAGTTAGCTGGTTTTGCTGACTCCAGGCTCCTCCCCCTTTTGACCTCCAACCTCATTGTGAGCTTGGAAGTCCATTCAGCTGTTCTTATCAATGATGAACAAAACCTCCTAACTCCACTTTTTGTTTCGTGTGTGTTTTTCATTTCCTGAAAAATGAACATTTTGGAGTTAGCTGGTTCCTGCCGGACAGCAGAGATATTATAATTAATAGAATAATAATATGCCAATTTAACCACTTAAACCTTTATATCGTCTCTGTCAGGTGGAAACCTCATATGTCCAAAACTGTTACTTTTCAGAATTCAAATAAAAAAAAATAGAAAAAGTAGCAGATCTACAAGCTCAAAATAATAATAAATAATAATAATAATAATAATGGATTTTATTTATAACGCACTTTACATTTACAAGAAATCTCAAAGTGCTTACAGAAGGTAATTGCATAAAAACAGAAACATCACACCAGTAAAAGAAAACAACAACCAAGAAATTAAAACAAAACAATTAAAACATGGGGGCATAAAGCCTAGAGGTAAAACCAGCAAAAAAAAAAATGCTTTGCTAAAAAGGTAGGTCTTTAATCCTCTCTGATTGGGTGCCAAAACCGTATATATACGTTTTTTGCAATACAACCACGGAGTGCCAAAACCGTATATATACGTTTTTTGCAATACAACCACGGAGTGCCAAAACCGTATATATACGTTTTTTGAAAAAAAATAAAAATTGAAAAATAAAAAAAAAATGTTTTTTTTTTTTCTTTTTCATTTTTTTTTTTTTTTTACCTTCTAAGCACCAGGAGATATCATTTTCCGAAGATTTTGACTCCAATCCACTTTCTGGTTAACTTATGACTTCAAAAGCCTGTATCTTGGCTCCTAAAAAATGGTTAAAAATCCTGGCACTCAGTGTACTCTGTTTTTAAAAAAAACCTGGCACCCAATGTGTTAAAGCAGTCGACCGACTGTGGTGCTCTCAGGTGGACAGGGAGGGCGTTCCACAGTTCGGGGGGCGACCGGGCTTTCGAGCAGAAAGCCCGGTCGCCCATGGTGCGTAGATTGGCCTTGCGGGTGTTGAGGAGGTTGGTGTTTGAAGTGCGGAGGTTGCGGGTCGAGGGTTGTAGGGAGACTAGGTCCTTGAGGTATTAAGGAGCGTTGCCATGGATGCACTGATGTGTCAACACGGATATTTTGCATTGCGTCCGGAAAGCAACGGGAAGCCAGTGGAGTGAACGGAGGATTGGTGTGATGTGCTCATGTTTGCGCACTCTCATCAGGACCCTAGCAGCGCTCTTCTGAATATGTACTGGAGCCTTTGAAGGCTCTTGCTAGGGATCCCGATGAGAAGTGCGTTGCAATAGTCCAAAGATGTGTCGCTTCGCGCTGCGTTTCGAGCTTGTAGATCTGCTACGATTGATGCTTTTTAGTGACACTGTAGTTTGATCAAGTAGGGCATGAAGTGATGAAAAAACACAAATAGGCGATCTACAAGCTTGTAGATCTGCTATTTCAGCTACTTTTGCACGGCACTGTCAAACGACAGTTTGAGTATAAAACAGGGCATCAATTCCTGAAATGAAATGACATGCACACGACAAAGTATAACAATGTCATTAAGGAGAAAAAGCCAATCAAAGATGAAATATGGAGATACAAGGTTTCTGCCCGACGCTAAAGATAATGCACGCACATAATCGTCGCTTGTTGGTCAGAAACCTCTCATCTTATTTTTGTTGGTATCGTTGTTATTTTTGTGTGTGTGTGTGTGTGTGTGTGTGTGTGTGTGTGTGTGTGTGTGTGTGTGTGTGTGTGTGTGTGTGTGTGTGTGTGTGTGTGTGTGTGTGTGTGTGTGTGTGTGTGTGTGTGTGTGTGTGTGTGTGTGTGAATGAAGGCCTGTCATACTACATTGTCATTTGCAATTGTGTAAAGTAACCAAGTACATTTACTCAAGTACTGTACTTAAGAAGAATGTTGAGGTACTTTCACTTTACTGAAGTATTTCCAATACTTTTACTACTACTCCACTACATCTCAGAGGCAAATATTATAATGTTACTTCACTACAAGTATTAGAAAACGTTACTTTGTAGATTTTGATTATTATTACAAAACATACATTAACCACTTCAGCCCTATACATTTCGGTGTCGCATCGCATTTTCAAAAGATGTGTATACATTTGAAAACTTGTGAAATGGGACATATAATGAGCACTTTTACTATGGTACTTTAAGTACATTTTGATACCAATACTTTTGTGCATTTTGATCCCAGACTTTTACCTGTAACAGAGTATTTCTCTTAAGTAAGAAAGTAAGAAATGTGAGTATACTGGTCATTTGTCACACGAAATTAGAAGAAAAATAAAATAGCCGACCTGCAGCTTCGGACATGCAAGGTTTCCACCCGACAGAAAAGGTATTATACATACATGCATCTCACCCCACCCCCCCTCATTCCATGAATTATGGCTTATAGCAGTCTGAGAAGTCATTGAGAGGAGGGCAGGGCATGAGAGGAGGAGGAGGAGGAGGAGGGGGTTGGGGGGTTGGGAGGAGGGTGGGGAGGAAGAAGGAGAAAAAAAAAATCAATCGGAAGCGTCTCAATTAATCTGGCGAGTGGCGGATTGATTGCGGCCCTAAACCGGGTAAACAGGATTGTCTATTTAAGGGCCATGATCCCTTAATCATCACTTTAGCTCAAATAGAGCTGGATGGCTGGCCTGCATGCATGTGGTGGTGGTGGTGGACCACCACCCCTCGCCACGTGCATGCACCCCTCCTCTAATCTCTGCGTCAGGATCAAACCCCCCCCCTCCCCTCCCCGTATATGCACACCACACACCCCCACTTTCTGTTAGGGTGCCGAGGGAGGGAGGGAGGAAGAAATCCCTGATAAAAGGAGGGGGGTGTACTTGTGACCTGGACCAGTGGTTCTCCCCCACATGATTTTTTTCAGATGACAGAAAAGTGTCAGACAATTTTTATCTGAACCGAGTCAAACAAAATGTCATCAACTCCCACAATTCCAAGTGCTTGTATAGAGTCGGGGTCCCCAGTTCAAATACGATTATTTTGGGGGGGGTCCCAAGTTTGTATATGATTATTTGGGGGATACCCAGTTCATTATGATTATTTTGGGGGCTACCCACGTTCAAATATGCAATTTTAAGACAGGGGGTCGCTGCCTGAAAAGGTTGAGAACCACTTACCCGGACCACCCAGCCCAAATGAGCTCTCCTCTCCTCTCCTCTCCTCTCCTCTCAACCTCAGGCCAACCCCTGCATCCCCACCAGCCTGATGCAAGGGGGGTTGGGGGGTGGTGGGGGGTGGTGGGGGGGTTGTGCTGGACCACTACCCAGCCCCCTCAACCTGGGCCTATAGGGTTGGCACCATCAGGACAGTTTATAAAAAAAAATGCCATCAATGCCTTTCAGGGGCTTTGTAAACAAAACCTGCACTGTGCAGATATGACAAATACCTACAATACACACATCATGTTTACTGAAATATACAAAGAAATGACGGACAATAATCGGTAACAATAATCAAAATAAATAATGTAGTCTCTCTCTCTCTCTTTTTTTTTTTTACCGAATGTGTTCCCATTGGTTCCCACTGGAATCGTCTCCAGTGGGACTACAAACCGTGGTTGTATTACGGCTCACTGCAGGCCAACATGAGGACCATGTTATTATGGAATATGGACACACAGAATAACGTGAAATTACAATAGGGGAATGTTTGTTTTCCTTTGTTATGTCATTGATGTCGGGCAGAAACCTCTTATCTCCATAGTTTAACTTTTTTGGGGTACATTAATGCACTTGATCACACTACAGCAACACACAAAGACAACAAAGTTAGCAGAACGTTAAGTTCGAAACGTGGCACGAAGCGACGTGTTCCGAGCTCGTCGATCTGTTACTTTTGCTATTTTAATAATTTGAATCCTGAAAAATAACAGTTTTGGACGTATGAGGTTTCAACCCGACAGAGACCATATATTTTTACGGTGGGGGCTTGTAGGACCCGTGGGTGTATAGAGATGTGAGCGGCTCTACGAGGGCAGCGGGACCCCCAGATGAATGCCACACACACACACACACACCTCACACCCTGGTGTCATCACCAGACTGAGCATACAGCCAGACCAACGCCCACATTTATGGGCCTGATGATGCCAGAGTCCTATAGAGCAGGGGTCTTCAACGTTTTCAGGCCAAGGACCCCCTAGCTGAGAGAGAGATGAAGCAGGGACCCCCCTCTAT
>NC_139948.1:6160932-6201509 GCF_963454915.1 Gymnoscopelus microlampas
ACCTAAACCCATAACCTCCAAAAATGTCTAATCCTAACCTTGACCCCAGCCTCCCAATTAAGACCTAATTGTGCCCATAACGCTACATATCTCTTTTTTAAAACAACAATTTATCGTGTGAGGACACGCACACAGGCGTGCACACACACACACACACACACACCCACCACACACCCCGGTGGTTTATGTATGAGGCCGAGCAGGCACGTGTCTGTCACGGTTCTCGCTGCATATAGCTGAGCTGCAGTCCAGTAAAGTGGTTGGATCCATCTCTATAAAAGACCCTTAAAATTGTTCCCCGGTGGTGACTGGCTTACATTACTAACACATACCACCCCCCCCCCCACCACCACCCCCCAACACACACACACACACACACGCACACGCACACGCACACACACACAACACACACACACACACACACACACACACACACACACCACACACACACACCGCCTGGCTGCACAGCTACACACAATGCTGTATACTGTAAACGCACTGCCGCACTGGCACTGTACACACACACACACACACACACACACACACAACACACACACACGCGGCCCCGGCCACACGCACACGCACAGCACACGACAACGCACACACACGACACGCACACCACACACACGCACACACACGCACGCACGCACACGCAACATAGATATATGATATAACATGATATATACATGGACCCCTATGTGTGAAGACCCCCAGAAGAGATGTCTTTCTTTTCTTTTCTTTTTTTTTTTTAAAGAAGACAAAAGAAATACGTTGTATCTGGACTGGGCATCTGACAGTACTATAGGCTGTGCACCTACAGTATTAACAGGACACACAATGGACCATTGATATGACTCCACACTTCTCATTCTATATATATATATATATATATATATATATATATATATATATATATATATATATATATATATATATATATATATATATTTTTTTGTGTGTGTGTGTGTGTGTGTGTGTGTGTGTGTGTGTGTGTGTGTGTGTGTGTGTGTGTGTGTGTGTGTGTGTGTGAACATGCCGAGCACACCAGCTGCTGTCACTGTGTGTGGGGACTTTCATCATATCGCTTAAATAAAACTTCTAAATTAAACAAACACGCTTAGCTCAGCATCCTCTATCTAACTTTTTAGTTTGCTTGGCCTGATATGATACGTTAGGGAGCTCTTACGCACGCGTGCGTAACGCTACGCACGGCCTGACATCGCTTTGGGAAACCCGGCCATTGACATGAACACAGTGCCACACAGGTCTATGAAGCCATGTATGAGGCCTCAGGGGGCATCACTTGGGTATGGCAAGGTAGGACAGGTGCCCTACCTTGGCTAAAAAAAAATAATTGTAAGAAAAAAGAATCATGAATAACAGCCTAATGCAGGTGTAAGACCATCGTGTTTGTATTGTGTTAGGTAAAATGCATAGTTTTCTATGCATTTCGGGGGTTTTCAAAAGCTAAGGTATGGCAGAACGTTGCCATACCTTAGCTTTTGCTAAACTGACGCCACTGCTTGGCCTGAAAAAAACATGAAAGCACTATTTACCTTTTACCATTTCCTTCCTTCCTTCCTTCCTTCCTTCCTCCCTCCCTCCCTGCTTTTAATGTGACAAACCCGTGTCAATCCAGAGGACCTGCTCCGTGACCCCAATCTGTTTCATCCTCTAGCATCTATAATAGCCCATCTGTTTGTTTGCGCTCATAAGCAAAAAGCCTCGCAAATCTAATATCGCTTGCGTTTTTTTTTCTTCTTTTTTTCATTCCACACGACCATGTGGTCCATGGATATGGATTGCGTCCCGTAACAGTGATTGTGTTTCCCCAATCCCCGCCACGACCGTTCTACGGCGAAGCGCCGCCGCTCGACGCGCTCCGCCGCTATAAATAACAATTTTCTAGGAGCGCTTCCCCAGTTTATATTCTCGGCCGGCTAATGAAATGAAAGGTGACATATTGTGAGACTGCGTGAGCACGCCGCCGCCAACGCCGGTGCTCGACTGAAGGGTACGTTTTCCGGCGTTTTCCGGCGTTCCGGCGAGGCTCCTCTGATGTGTGTCCCGCGCCGCGACTCCACGCTGGGAGACGAACGCAGTCAAACCCCCCCCCCCCCCCCACCCACCCCCCACACACACACACACCCCTCCCTTCCCTCCCCCTCACCCATCTGTTGTGGTGGAAAGTAACTAAGTACATTCACTCAAGTACTGTATTTAAGTACAATTTTGAGGATTTTTTACTTTTCCATTTTCAGTACTTTTACTCCACTACATCTCTGAGGCAAATATTGTGTTTTTTACTCCACTACAATTATTTCAAAACTTTAGTTACTAGTTACTTTTCAGACATAAATTATGATATTATGAAACATACATTGGCCACTTCAGCCCTATTTTATACATAGGCTATTTGAAAATAGGCAATCTACAAGCTCAGCTTGTAGATCTGATCTGATCTGATCTGAGTTTTACTTTTGGTTTTTGTTTTCATGTCAAGGACCCCCCAAATTGACAGATATTAGGGGAGCCCCATCTGAAATGCCAGGGACCCCCAGAAGAGTATACAGTAAAATCTATACATTTTAGTTATTTTTCAAAACATTCTAAAATAGCCAACATATAAATGGATTATGAGTAGTTAAAATCAATGAGATGATATGTTAACTACTTTTGCTGGGGACCCCCTGGAACCCCCTCCCACGGGACCCCTGGGGGTCCCGGCGGACACCACTTTTAGAACCCCTAAACTGCAGTATTACGTTTGCTAAAGAGACGCAACCCGTAAACTCGATTATTTCACCTCTCATAGAATTGCACGGTGCATGGGTGTATTCTCCAACCTGGAATAACTCCTCTGTGCGTTGTTGCAATGCAGAACGCATACGCCATGAATATGTAACATCGTTTTTTTCTTCTTCTTTTTTTTCCGTTGATGAATAATTTGATCTATTTATCATAATGAAACGGATTCAAATGATCAATTATGACAGTTCCTGACAAGCCCACCTGCCTCCATACTACAGCACTGTGAAATATTAACAAAGGTGAATTGGGTCATTCCATAGGTGCTATATATGGTGTCATGATCTACGTTGCTCCATCATTACCATTATTATAAATGGTTTTGTTAAAACAAAATGTTTTTTTTTTAGTGAAAAAGTCAAAGCTCTCTATTCTGATAGCAATCATTGCTAGAGAGTGTTTGTTCAGTAACAGGAGTCTCCCCGTCTCTTCAGCTCTTTAATAAACACAAGATACATTTTCAGGTAGGCTGCCAAATTCAGCCAATTCAAAAAGAATACCAATTCATCAACTTTAATAGTGTTGCGGTTTCAGTTTTGTCCGCTCATTTCTTTGTGTACTTCACTCGTTTATCCGGAGTGCCATCTCCTGATTGGATAAAATTGGTATCTTAACCTGAAAAGGCATTTTCTGTTTATTAAAATGCCGGAGAGACATGGAGACTCCTGTTACTGAACAGACACTCTACAGCAATGATTACTAGATGAGTCATCGATGATGTCACTGGTAGGTTTCCTTCACAGGTCTTACCAGTTATACTAATCAAGGCTCTGTTCCATTCAGTGTAGCACAGTGGTTCTCAAACCTTTTAATTTCAAGGACCCCCATAACTCTAAGAGCGTACAATGAAACCAAATGGAACCCATATGGGTCCATTTGGTTTCATTTGTACGCTCTCAGAGTTACACACCCGCCGTAAGGGGGCCGTTGGAACCCTCTCAAAGGAACCATGAGGGTCCCTGGACCACACTTTGAGACCCACTGGTGTAGCAGAGTGTTTCCAGTGAGCCGACATGCAACAATACCAGCACCCTGACCCTGTTGACCAGAATGGGACAAGGGCTTAATTGTATGATTGGTAACACCTGTGAAGGAAGTAAAGAAGCGGCCCAACGTATTTCCAATATGGCTGCTGTGCATAGAGCCTATATGAAGATAGGGTTGAAAATGGTGCTCCTTTACCAAAAAATAAAAATAAACTTCTTACACGGCGGCCCCGTATCCCTCCCTCCATCTTCGGGGTCACGGGACCCCCCACCCATCCCCCATTAAAACAGCCACCCCGATCACCCTTTTCTCCATCAACACCCCCCTCTCTCTCTCTCTCTTTCCAACTGTACCCCCAGCCCACCCCCCCCCCCCCCCCCCCCCCCAGCCCCCGCTGGTGCATAAATCTCGCCCTCCCGACAGTTGCAATCAACAAGAGCCGTAGTGAACCATGCGTAATGGCCGGTTAAGACAGGGGCGTAGTGGAGATGCACGATTTACTGCAACAATTATAGCCCCCCCGTACAGTCAGCCTGCCTGTGCATGGGCCGCTTGGGGGGGGGGGGGGGCGGGGGGGTTTGAAGAGCTATACGCCAGGTATGTCCGGGGTGAGAGAGAGAGAGAGAGAGAGAGAGAGAGAGAGAGAGAGAGAGAGAGAGAGAGAGAGAGAGAGAGATGGGGAAAGGATGTGAAAGAGAAAAGAGAAAGGGTGGGGGAGGGGTGGGGGGGGGGTACCTTTCCTAGAAGTGTAGTCGAGTCAAAAGCACAGTATTTGTTAGTGGCGTGAAAGTCACGATCAAGGATAAAAAAAAAATACAATTACTCAATTAAAGTACATGTGCTGAAGATGTTTACTTTAAGTAAAGTATTCAAGTATATCGTCCAGAATGATATATGTCCAAAACTGTTACTTTTCAGGATTCAAATTCAAAAGCATCAAAAACAGCAGATTTGCAGGCGAGCTTGTAGATCTGCTATTTTTGTATGCTTTCGTGTGACACTGCAGTATGATCAAGTAGCGCGTTAATTTACAAAAAAAAACACAATACGTAAAAAAAATGGAGATACAAGGTTTCTGCCACCGACATGCAGCGTAACGTATACTCGATTACTGTCCACCCACTGGGAGTACAGTATATAGATACTGTACTGTAGCCTGTGTCTCTATATCTGCCTGCCTGGGTGCGTGTTCCTCAGACGAAGGAGGAGGCGGCGCATGCAGCGACATATGAAAAATGGAGTAATATTTGAAGTGAGCAGAGAGATCTATTCATATACATGCCTGACCCGCTCAGATAATCTATGCATCCGCGTCTCTAGCCCCACATCCGTCCATAACAAATGATGCTGCGCCGCGGTTGGACGCGACCTGAGGGAGTGTGTGCGCGAGTACGTGCGCGTGTGCGCGCGTGCGAGAGAGAGAGAGAGAGAGAGAGAGAGAGAGAGAGAGAGAGAGAGAGAGAGAGAGAGAGAGAGAGAGAGAGAGAGAGAGAGAGGGAGAGACAGACAGACATAATACGTGTGTATGTCTACACAACTGTGATGTGCTTGTGCGCTTGGGGAAGGCATGTGCAGGGTTGCGCGCGTGCATGTGTATGCATGTGTGTTTTCTTTGTGTGTGTGTGTGTGTGTGTGTGTGTGTGTGTGTGTGTGTGTGTGTGTGTGTGTGTGTGTGTGTGTGTGTGTGTGTGTGTGTGTTACACACACACACACACAAGCACCCGCGCTTGGCGTACGTGCACGCCGCACTCTCCACGGCGTGTTCTTAACGATCAGTCATTTTAATCAACACATGTGACCTTTTAAAAGCCATTATGACAAACAGATCAGCCATGAAAGCCGGTGACCCGGTGTGTGCCTCCCCCCCACCACCCCCACCCCCTGGACGCCAGTCCACCACTACCCCCCTCAATGTGACACCCCCCCTCCGCTTCCACCCCACACACACACACACACACACACACACACACACACACACACACACACACACACACACACACACACACACTTTTAATATGCCCCGTCCAAGTGGCCTTGGACTTATACTCACTGCTTCTTATCATTTTCATTTTTTTTCCCCTAAATTTTTATCCCACGATTTTTGTAACCCTATTTTTAACACTCAGTGCCAATTGTCTATGTAATCCTGGGCACTACCTTCCCTCTGCCAGCCTAGGGAGGCCAGGGCCGAGCTCATGCCTCCTTCAATGCATGAGAGCCAACTGACCTTCTTGTCACCTGACAGGGGGGAGTTTCCCTGGTTGGACGTACTGTAGCGCGTGGAAGGAACACGTTATTCCAACCAGTTCCCTTCCCCTCCATCAGGCGCCCCGGCTGGCCAGGGGGAGACAGTATAGAGACCAGGATTACTGCATGTTTTTGTGAGGGTACCTACCCTAGGAGACACGGGGGGGGGAGGAGAGAACACGCCCCCAGCGCCCACAGCGTCCACTGTGGGAATCGAACCCAGACCTTATGGGTCTGTAACTCTGAGAGAGTACAAATGGAACCAAATGGACCCTTATTGGGCCTGATGCATATAGGAGAAGATCTACAGTAACACGCGGACAATGGACTCTGCTGAACCGCCTGTCAACAAGTGGTGTAAAGTATAAAGTACTTTTCCTCAAGATCTGTATTTAAGCAGAATTTTGAGGTATATTTTTACTTTACTGGAGTGTTTTCAATTTTCAGTACTTTTACTTTTACTCCACTACATATCAGAGGCAAATATTGTACTTTTGCTCCACTACAATTATTTTAAAACTAAGTTACTGTACTTTGTAGATTTTGATTATTATTACAAAACATACATTACCCACTTCAGCCCTATATACATTTCGGCCATTTGAAAAAAGCCAATCTGCTCGCGATGCGACACGTGAGCTTGTAGATCTGCTATTTTCAAAAGAGTTTTTACATTTTATACATTTGAAAACTTGTGCAATTGGACATTCTGCACAATAAGTATCTTCTACTTTTGGCACTTGGCAACATTTTGATACCAATACTTTTGTACTTTTACTCAAGTCAATTTAGAATCCCGGACTTTTACTTGTAACAGAGTATTTCTACATTGCAGTATTGACACTTGTACTTAAAGATGGAGTGCCATGATATTTTTCAACCCTAAAACCTGATCATAAGGTATTATTATTATGTAAGGATTTTTTTCAAAAAAAAAAAAGTGTACAGAAATTGTTTAAAAAAAAAGTTTTCATGTGGACACGCCTCCAGTTCATTAAGTATGCCTGGTTCTCACCTTAGCACCTCCTCCACCACCTTAGCACCACCCACCTGTCCTAGTCCCTCCTCCTCCTCATGCCCACACCTGTTGTGTTATGATAATGAGGGGGAGGGTATGTTTTTGGGGGGCTCTGTGATGTCACTATGCCCCTGTTTTTGGATTGGCACGTTTCACTCTCAAGGTTTCAGCCTCCAGGAAAAAACTCCAAATAGTCAGAGAAGACATGAAACACCATAAAACCACCAGCGGGGGCCTTAATGAAGTTCTATCAACCTCATAGACACATGAAAAACAGAAAAAGTGCAAAACCATGGCACCACCTCTTTAAGTAAAGAATGTGAGTACTTTTTCCACCACTCCTGTCAACTATGAAGAAGTGGGGCCTGGCAGACACTGCAGCATGCGAGTGTGAAGTAGGATTTTTTTTAAAGCTGATGTTAACTGCACCCCTTATTTTGAAAGTTGAAAAAGTGTGTTGATTGGTGGCGATTATCTTGTTGAACTAAACGTGTCAATGTTGTGATCCTTTATTTGCTAAAGGGCTAATTTCCTTAATTTGATCAGATTGGCCTTCAAAAAGACATCATTTCTGTACACAGTGAAATCCTCGGTGTTAATGTGTCCGTGTGTAACTCTGAGAGGGTACTCCATGTGTCCACTCCCTGAGTTAAATAATGCGTCATATTGTTGAATTCACTCATTTGCGCTATAGAGCGTCGCAGTTCACGCCCACTTCCTGGTGCCGGAAGTAAATACTCGATGCATTTTTCCCATTGACTTTTACAAAGATATTTATATAAATTAATTTAAGCCTAGAATCAAGCTATCCAGGATACTGGTGAATCATGACCATAAAACGTTTGATTCTGTGAAAAAAACTTTTTTGAAAACGGCAAAACAAAGGGTATTTATTAAATATAGTATATCATATCATTAAATATAAAATTAAAAAAAATCACAGAAAAAAAGGTTTTATGGTCATGATTCACCAGTATCCTGGATGGCTTGATTCTAGGCTTAAATTGATTGATATAAATATTTTTGGAAAAGTCAATGGGAAAAATGCATCGATTATTTACTTCCGGCACCAGGAAGTGGAGGAACTGTGACGCTCTATTCATGCTGCCGTACACAATTAGAGAAACATTAATTGGTGGCGCTGGAAGTTACTTATACAGTCTTTATGTGCACTTGCATGATAAGGTGGTGAATAAGGTGGAGCTAAATTAAACAGCTTCTAATTGGGCACAAATTCATTTTCAACGAGTTGGGGAGACTAATAACGTGGAGTGTGACTGTGCTATACACTGTGTTACTAACCCATTAAGACCTGGAACGCATCTGTGTCACTTTTTGATTAGAGCTAAAAAGCATTATTTTACACTTTGGCTAGTCAAAAATCGTGAAAATGTGTGCAAATCTTTGAATATATATTGTTTTAAAGTGAACATTTTGAACTCAAATCTTTGCTTCTGGGGGGTTCCTGGAACACAATATTTTGAGATGGGGGGGTCGGCGGAAACATATTTTTTTCCGAAAACTGTTGGGATTTAGAAGACATTTTTGTAGAATGGGATTCAGGTCTTAAGGGGCTAAACTACCTACCCAGGGTGTTATGGCAGAATACACATTTTGGTCATTAGCACTCAGAGTCATTACGATTCACAGAGGAGAGATGGAAAAAAAGAAAAAGAAAAAAAAAACACCCTAAAGTTTTAGATAAACTCCGGGCTGCGAGAAAAGAGAAATTGTAATTAGGCAAGGAAAAAAAATAAAAAATACTCCCAATAATCAAATCACATTTTGTACTCCGGGCTTTAGAAATGAAATTAACTTAGTTCATATACTGGTGTATCTCTCAGCTCACTTTCTTCACTCTGAAATGTGTTGCCGGAATGCCGGTCCCCAGAGATGAGATAGGAATCTAATTAACTCAGATCAATATTACTCTGAAATGTCTCTCTGTCTCTCTCTCTCTCTCTCTCTCTCTCCCTCTCTCTCTCTCTCTCTCTCTCTCTCTCTCTCTCTCTCTCTCTCTCTCTCTCCCGCCAGCTCTTGCGTGCTGGTGTCTCCTTCACCCCCCCACCCCTCCAGTGGTGGCAAGTATCCGAGTACATTTACTCAAGTACTGTAGTTATAGGTAACAATTTGAGGTATTTTACTATTATTTGAGTTATGTACATTTTTCAATACTTTGTACTTCTACACCGTTACATCTCAGAGTAAAATATTGTACTTTTTTTTTGCTCCAGTATATTTATTTGACGGCTCTATTTATGTGAGCTCTTAGTTGTAGCTTGTGTATATCGGCTGTGTAAATAGTTGCTTAATTATTTAATGCATGTTTTGTGACAATCTAACTAGTAAGTAGAGTATTCAAATAACTGTAGTGGAGTAAAAACTGCAATGTTTGCCTCTGAGATGCAGTAGAGTAGAAGTATACACATAATTGAAAAATGGAGTAACTTACTGTAAAAGTACCAAAACTGAGTAAATGTACTAAGTTACAGTCCACAATTGCCTGTCAGACACAGATGAATTTCATTAATTCCGAGTCTGAGGAGGTCGGCAGACAAGTCAACCCCCCTCCCAACCCACCCCCCCCCCCCCCCCCCCGGTCGTGACCCTCCCCAGGACAGGGTCTCCCCCCCCCACACACACACACACACACGCACACACACACGCCCACCCCCAGCGGACCGCACAACCGACCCAAGCTCATTTTCTTCCCACAGTTATGCCCACATTAAATCAGAAACTCACACCCCGTCCAGTCAATAAACAGATAAAATGGAACAGATGCCTTCAAATGAGGGGGGGAGAGAGAGAGAGAGAGAGAGAGAGAGAGAGAGAGAGAGAGAGAGAGAGAGAGAGAGAGAGAGAGAGAGAGAGAGATCGGTCTCAACACGTCTTCAAATGTCACCCGCACTTATCTTAGCCGTTTGTTTGGGAGGCACGGCCAATGGTGACGTCAAACCACGTCTTGGCTGACAGGCATGGCTTCAGGCACGGCTTTCTCTTCAAAGACAAGTGTTATGCACATTCAACTGGAATAGGACACGGTAAGTGACAGCGCAGGAAGAACAAAAACAGTTTGCTCAACAGCTTAAACCTCCGAAAACGTTTTACTGTGCAAAAAAAAACACATGCAAAACAACATTTCAGTCAAATAATTGGTCCTCGTCAGGTGCCAGGTGTGCATCTCTTCCGCCCTTTCCTAACGCTTAACAGGCTGATCCACCGACACATGCTCACTCCCAGCTCATCACATACAGTATGGATAGCCTACTTGGTCAGGACTCTCTCTTTTGGCGTCACTGGGTCAACATACCTTTAGCGTTGCTTTTCAACGTTCAGCGTAGCAGGCGTGCCACACCAGCAGTGGATGGCAGCCCAGACGTGTTCAAGTGAGATGTTAGCCGTAACGAGTGGCCGCGTTAGCGTAGGCTACTTAAGCAAGTTAGCATGACCCAACAAAATAATCATATTTGAACTGGGGACCACCCGAAATAATCATATTTGAACTGGGGACCCCCCAAATAATCATATTTTAACTGGGAACCCCCCAATAATCATATTTGAACTGGGGACCCCCCAAAATAATCATATTTGAACTGGGGACCACCCAAATAATCATATTTGAACTGGGGACCCCCCAAAATAATCATATTTGAACTGGGGACCCCCCACCCTGACAATCACTTGGAATTGTAAGAGTTGAGGCATTACATTTAGTTTGACTCATTTCCACAGATATATATTGTGAAAATAGGCGTCCTAACAGGATTAGGACCGGTGTGAAGGTTGAGAACCACTCTGCGCAAAATACCAAAAATAGCAGATCTACAGGCTCACGCCGATTCATAAACCACAGATCACTTCAACCCGGTCCATAACGCTCTTCTGTATGCTAACAGTACCAATGCTTCTCTTGTTCGGTACCTGCACCCAATTAGCAGCGTTAAGTAGGCTGATAATCACATTCACATTCTAACAGTCGGGTTTAATGCAAAATCGAGCATTGGTATTCAGTGATGGGTTTTCTAAATTAAATAAGCCACCGAACAAACAATAAGATAGTATAGGCTACTATGTGTACAAAAGTATTGGTATCCAAATGTACTTAAAGTACCAAAAGTAAAAGTACAAAAATTAAAGCAGCATTATAGCAGATCTACAAGCTCACAACGCGTCACGATGCGACGCGTTGTGAGCTTGTAGATAGGCCATTTTTAAATAGTCTAGGTATAAAATAGGGGCTGACGTGCTTAATGTATGTTTTATAATGTAATAATTTATAGCTGCAAAGTAACTAGCAACTAAAGTTTTCAAATGATTGTAGCGGAGTACAAGTATATATGTGTCTCTGAGATGAAGTAAAAATATTGACAATTGGAAATACTCCAGTAAAGTAAAAGTACCTCAAACATGTACTTAAGTACCGTACCTGACTAAATGTACTTAGTTACTTTACACCACTGGAAAGAACACGAAACGATGGAGCTTGCACAAAATAACAATTACACCTGTAAACGTGTGATGTGACAATAAAGTCCATTCCGCATCAGATTCTTGTACATCTGCTCTATTTCCTCTGCGGGTTTTCCGCCGCGTTTCCGCTGAGCGCTTTCGCCTGTGATGACATGCCCAGAATAGGGCCCTGATGATGGGCTCGGGTTCATGTGGCTAAAAAGACATGTATATGGTAAAAAAAAAAAGAGTGATGACGGGGCGAGAGCGATACAGCAGGACACTCTTACACAGCATGTCCCAGGAAGGCGAATGCTGCTGATTCAAGTGAAAAAGAGGCGTGGATTTTTTTTCTTCTTTTTGGTGCAGGGAGAATAGGATCCCACAGCCATCTGCTGCAGATAGATCAGTCGGTTGGCCTTTTCCACACATGACGCTTCAGATTAATTATGATCATCACGTCGCGAGTCTGCTCGCCATAAATCACCAGGCCCCGTGTAAAATAATGTGGTAAAATAACATTCCATACATGGCCGTGGCGTGCAGCTAGTATGGCCCATTATCACCCATCTTCAGCAGGGGAGGGGAGTTAGATACAATGTAAGAGTCCTTATGAAGTTATTGTTTTTATTTTTTTTTTTTCACTAAGCCCGGGCATAAATAATCACTTTTCTAGTTAACGGCTGGTGGCGGAAAGGGCAGTGTTACAAAAAACGTCCAAATCCAGTGGTGGTGAAAGAAGTACTCAGATATTTTATTAGCAATAGCACAATATGAAGTAAAAGTAAAAGGCCTGTATTCAAATCTTCAGTTGAGTAAAACTAAGAACGTATTGCGGTATTGGCATAGAAATGTTCTTAAAGAAGCAAATAAAAGTACTCAAAATGTTTCGGACAAACTTGTTGCCTACGCTTGTAGATTGGCTATTTTTGAAAGGCCAAAGTATAAAATAGGGTTGGTAAATCTGCAAAGTAACTAGTACAGTAAGTAAAAATTACAATATTTGCCACTGAGATATAGATAGATATAGAGGAGTATACTCCTCTACATTCTACTCCGAGTAGAACAATGGACATACTACAAATAAAGTAAAAGTACCTCAAAATTATACATACCGTAAGTACAGTACTTAGGTGAATGAACTTAAAGGGATAGTTCAGAATTTGGTGACCGGAGGACTTTCCGGTAGGAAACTCAAAGAGTCCCCATTGAGTCTCCTATCGGAGACTCCACCGGTCACCACATTATTGGCTTAACTCATACAGTGCCAGGCTTTTTCAAGCTTGTTGATCCCTGTGCCAAGGAATAGGCTATTATTTTACCTTTTCAATTGGTCACAGAATGTTTGTCTTCGGTGTGATTGATCCCCTGATGGTTGCTAATCACTGAGTCACTTCAGGTGTGGTTTCACAAATTTCAACGAGGTCATTGTGACCTTGTTGACATTTGTTTTTGATGTTTGAAAGTGCCATGCCTCACTCAGAAATACAGCATTTACAATGGGAGGAAAAATTTGATTTTTTTCTCCGTTTCACTTTTAACATTGAAGTGGATGGAGCAAATACTTTTCGAAAATGGTTTTCTCCTAGTTCCTTTGAGATAAAAAAAAAAAAAAAAAAAATCTGCTATTTACAAACATTTTAGTACTTGTACTTTTGGTACTTTAAGTGCATTTTGTACTTTTTCTTGTAACAGAGTACTGCTACATTGCAGTATTGATACTTTTACTAATAAGTAAAACATTTGAGTACTTTTCCACCGCTGCACCACAATACATAAAGGTGCCATTCATAATTTAAATGATAAGATGGACGGGCTTTCTATACGTATGGGTGCATTTTAAGCATTTTGCATCGTTTTTTTGGGGAGACGTCAAAAGGCGTCATTGGCACTCAATGAGTTAAGAATGCGACAAAAACAAAAAAATCCCCATGAATTCAAGGCTTCATGGGGTGTGTAATTGATAGAAAATAAGTCATTTTTGGGGTGAACTAAGTTTTCACCACTGGTTTCCACCACTAGTGGACACTACATTTCCAGGAAGTGACTCTTGGGACTGAATTAATCACCACCCATTTCCAACATTATATTTTTGAAATTATTATTATTTGTTTGTTTTTTTGACAATTGTAAATGCACTTTCTAATTGGTCCTTTTTGAATACTCGAGTATCCAGAGTACTTGAGTATGCTTTGTCCACCGCTGCATTCCACATTCCATTCCAAATCCGGCGTAAAACGGAGGGGATTTGGGCTGACGGAGGAGTGCAGAGAGCACGGCGCACAGGAAGGCATAAATCCACTCGCAGGAAATCTACAAGGCTGTCTATATCAGCAAGATAAGTTTGAGCCGCCCGTAGTCCGACTGGACACAAATCCTCTCCATCATAAATCTGCACTGGGAAAGAGGGACAGCCGCTCAATCAACAGTCAACTCCCCTTAAACCCCCCCCCCAGTGAACTCCATGCACGCAGGAGAGAGAGAGTATGTGTTTGTGTGTGTGTGTGTGTGCGTGCGTGCGTGTGTGTGTGCGTGCGTGTGCGTCGTGTGTGTTTGTGCGTTGTGTGTGTGCGTTGTGTGTGTGTGTGTGTGTGTGTGTGTGTGTGTGTGTGTGCGTATAGTATAAGTGCGTGCAACCATGCATATCTACAGGAGTGCGTGTGGGAGAGGGTGTGTAGAGTTTAGAGAGAGAGAGAGAGAGAGAGAGAGAGAGAGAGAGAGAGAGAGAGAGAGAGAGAGAGAGAGAGAGAGAGAGTGTGTGTGTGAGTGTGAGTGTGAGTGTGAGTGTGTGTGTGTGTGTGTGTGTGTGTGCGCGAGTGCATGTACGCATGCTATAGGTGCTCGGCACCATACATGGCTGCACACACGGATGCGCATACTGTCCACACATGGCTGTACTGTACGTGTGTACAGTATAGTATGCGAGCTGTCATTCCCCCGATATCTTCAGCATTAACCCCTACCCCCCCCTCGACTGACATATCCGGTTTTGTGATAAACCATAAAAAAAGACGCCACGCCGTCATCACACCGGCTCAGGTGGTCGCTTCAAACCGCCCAGTCGCGATGAAGACAAGACTTTATACAGCAAACGGCGAGCGTTCGCCATCGTCTTTTATTACAGAGGTGGTGGCCACTCCACATCTGGGGCGAGAATGCCACGTTTGTTTGCGTTCCTTCGAATGCCGTGCGACAGCGCTTGTCTACTGAGATAATTGCTGTCGGATGTTATACGTGTTAACAGTGGTGTAAAGTAAATAAGTACATATACTCAAGTACTGTACTTAAATACAATGTTGAGGTACTTTTACTTTACTGGAGTATTTCCAATTGTCTATACTTTTACTTCTACTCCACTACATCTCAGAGGCAAATATTGTACTTTTATTCCACTACAATTATTTGAAAGCTTTAGTTACTAGTTACTTTGCAGATATAAATTATTATATTATAAAACATACATCAACCACTTTAGCCCTATTTTATACCTGGGTTATTTGAAAATAGCAGATCTACAAGCTCACAACGCGTCGCAATGCGACGCGTTGTGAGCTTCTAGATCTGCTATTTACAAACATTTTAGTACTTGTACTTTTGGTACTTTAAGTGCATTTTGAGGCCTATACTTTTGTACTTTTACTCAAGTACATTTTGAATTCCGGACTTTTTTACTTGTAACAGAGTACTGCTACATTGCTTGATACTTTTACTAATAAGTAAAACATTTGAGTACTTTTCCACCGCTGCACCACAATACATAAAGGTGCCATTCATAATTTAAATGATAAGATGGACGGCCTTTCTATACGTATGGGTGCATTTTAAGCATTTTGCATCATGTGTAACTCTGTGCACATGCTCAGAGTTAAATCGACACTGTGCATTTGTAGAACTTTTCCAAAGTCAAATTCAAGTGCACGCGTTTTCTTTTCGTTTCTTTTTTTTCAAAGGCTCTCATCCGTGTGAGTAAAGGAGACTTCAAATGCAAACCCGGGCCTCTGTTTGTTTTAGATATATGTACACTGATGCTACAGTGATAAGCTATTCTTTATTGAGAGTATGTCAGAGAGTTAAGATAGCTTCCCACACCGGTTAAAACAAATGAATTCATGTGCGTTCCTCTGCGTTCTAAGCAAAAAAAACAACTAATCCTGACCTTAAAGTAACCGTTTGAGCTCTGGTTGTATCGAATGTCTCACTTAAGCCGAGCGTGAGTAAAACGATGACAGCCTTCTCCAGGTTGCTATTGAGGCCCCGTGCTTCTTATTTTTTTTGCGCAACGAGATGCATTATTTACAGAGAAAGTCCCACTCATAACAATGATTTATTTGTTTTGCTGTCACCGGCACACAAACTCATGCATTTGTTATGCACAGCCAAAAAATTAGAGGCTTTTCATTTCCCCGACACTGACACGTCGGGGCGGGGGGGGATTGTAAAAAATTCATTAGTCAACATTTCGGGCCAGATGAGCAAGATTCAAAGACACCTTTTGGTGACAAAAAAAACCCACAACAACAAAAGACCAAAAAAACAAGGTAACATGGCTTCCTGCCTTCCTTATCTAGAGGTCTAGGTGTTGTTATTAATGTTTATGCGTCAGATGGCGACAGAAATGTCCGGAGGTGTTTTCTCGGTTTTCCTTATGTACGTACGCATATGCACACAGTACAGTACATAAGGACATACGACACACGTACACACTGTGCGTACGACCGTCCGTGCCAAACCTTGTGAACGTGATATCTCAGGAACGCCTGGAGGGAGAGTGCCATGAACATTTGGCACAAAGCGTCCACTTTGGACTCAAAATGATGAACTGATTATAAGTAGGTGGCCAAAAGGTCAAAGGTCATGGTCACTGCGAACGCTGTGAACTCTGAAAACACGACAACGTTCGTTGCGTTCATTCACAAGTTCTTCTATCACTACATGCACGATATGAGTGTAGAGACAGACACGGGTGTAAACTGCAGCTGCAAATTGCTGCAGACGGCTACACCCGAACTACTGTCTCTATCCGTGGTGCTGAAAGCTCTGCAGACAGATACACTGGAACTAGTGTCTCTATCCATGGTGCTGAAACCTCTGCAGACATACACTGGAACTAGTGTCTCTATCCGTGGTGCTGAAAGCTCTGCAGACAGATACACTGGAACTAGTGTCTCTATCCGTGGTGCTGAAAGCTCTGCAGACAGATACACTGGAACTAGTGTCTCTATCCGTGGTGCTGAAACCTCTGCAGACAGATACACTGGAACTAGTGTCTCTATCCATGGTGCTGAAAGCTCTGCAGACAGATACAGTGGAACTAGTGTCTCTATCCGTGGTGCTGAAAGCCCTGTAGGAGTTCAGATAGACCAGTGGTTTTCAACCTTTTTTTGCGTCAAGGGCCCCCAAATTGACACATATTAGCCCACGGACCCCCATTTGAAAAGATATGCCAGGGACTCAAACCATTTTGATTTCTTGGGGGTCTTAATCGACACTGTATCAGTGTTCATTTAACTCTGAGAGTGTACAAATGGAACCAAATGGACCCGTTAGGGTCCATTTGGTTCCCTTTGTACACTCTCAGAGTTACAGACACATAAGGGTCAATTTGGTTTCTAACTATTAATTTGGCTGGGGACCCCCTGGAACCCCCTCAAGGACCACTGGTGGTCCCCGGACCACTGGTTGAAAAACAGCTACACTGGAACCAGTATTTCTAGCTTTCACTGTGTCTTTACATTTGACTAGGACTCAATGTAAAGTCTTCAATAGTATTTTACATACAAAACACTATAGTCTCAGACGCAGTTCTGACTCACAAAGTCATGATGTCCGAGATTTGGCGGAGGCAATTTCACGTTAGCCTTAGATTTGCTGTGCTGTAACGAAATGATGTAGTTTGTAGGTAATTGGTCTAAAAAGGTCTGTGTCTACTGTCATTGTCCGGCTGCAGTGAGACTATCACAACACACGCACCCCCAACACGTGTGGTGCCTCCTGTGTAAATTATCTCTCACAAGCATCTCAACTAACCGATAAAAAGGCGGGACAAAATTAAACAAATAAGACATCTTATTGAGAGCCCACAGCTATGCCAGGGGTTTGTTTCAGGACATTGTTCTGCCAGTGAAAACTCTTTATTTCTGGAAACTACCGTAGTAGCCATACCCCCTACCCCCCACCCCCCCTCCCTCTCCCTCACTGTTCGCAGGGAGTCCGAGCAAAATTTTCTGTGCGTTCAGCACATTTGTGGGCACAGTGGATATTTGAAATGTCAGGACATTTACTCTTGCTTATGTGCTTGCTGGTGGATCTCCGGACTTCCATGGTGGCGGGCAGGCACATTTTCTGAGCGGCGCGCGGTGTGTGTGTGTGTGTGCGCTGTGCGCATGTATTATTCATCCCGCTAGGACGTACACAGGGGCCACTGCACTTGACTTTGTCAACTCTCTGTAAACACACGCGCTAAATTATTGAGGTGTCTAAAAATGTGGGGGCGGGGACGGCGTGGGGTGGGGTGGGGTGGGGGTCCGGAACTGTTGCACGATCGGGCCAGCGGGAGGCCCCTCTCTCTCTCTCTCTCTCTCTCTCTCTCTCTCTCTCTCTCTCTCTCGCTCTCTCTGTTGCCGTGACAGGTTTGGATGGGTCGGTAACGAGGAGGAGCTGCGTAAGCAGAAGGGGGGGAGGGGACGCGGCAGCCCCCCGCCATTAAAAATGCACCAGTTAGCACCATCCAACCTCTGGCCAGACACTGTTGTGTACCCATCTCAACTACTGTAGAGTACACTCCCCTGCCCCAACACACGCACACGCGCACGCACACGCGCACACACACACATACGCACATATGCACACGTCGTCATTACAACATTTTCATAGGACAGCAATTTTATGAAAGTCGTTATTACAATTTCTTGTCATTTTGGCCCCTAACCCCAAACCCAAAAATATCAGATCTGTCACGGCACAACCCTGCCGAACAACTAAGTAGGCCTATCAATTAGGCAAAACTCTCTGACCCCTACACCTAACCTCTAAATGTCTAATCTTAACACGGCACACTTAATATATGTAAGCAAAAACATCCACGCTTATTGTTTTTTTAACCATGAAACAAGTGGTGTAAAGTAACCAATGTACATTTTCTCAAGTACTCTACTTAACCCTCTGAGACCCAGCGATGCTTTTTGGCAACAATTATATTTTATAAAGAAAGTTTAAATAATTTGTTTTTCTGTTATTTTTTCATTTTTTCACCTCTAAATCCTCATTGGGTCCTATTGTTTAGTCTTACAATGCCATTGGCCAGGATATTTGCATATACATACCCCCCACAGAGCCAGGAATCATCACAACTTGAAAAAGCTCCGGGTCTTAGAGGGTTAAGTACAATTTTGAGGTACTTTCACTTTACTGGAGTGTTTCCAATTGTCTATACTTTAGCAGATCTACAAGCTCACAGCGGCACGTCGTGAGCTTGTAGATCTGCTATTTTCAAAAATGTTAGTACTTTTACTTTGGGTAACTTTACTTTTTCCACCACTGCATACAACTACAATTTATCTCGGACAACTACAATTGTCCTCACTTGCAGGGTCTATTTCTCAAAATTGACTATACTGTACTTGTGGAGACATTCGGCCCTCACAAGTACAGTAACACGCACGCACGCGCGCGCACACGCACACACACACACACACACACACACACACACGCACACGCACACGCACACACACACACATACACACACACACACACGTATGGCCTGCAGTTTCGCTGTTTCACCCCTGCTGGTGTCCAGGGACGGATTAACCCCGCAAGGGCCCTGGGGCCGCCAGGCCCCTAAGAGCCCAGGGCCCTGGGGCCACGGCCCCGGCGGCCCAATGGCTGTCAGAAAGAATTTCTTTCCATTCAAACGGATGGGTTTTTGCCAAACTTTACACTTGATTGTATTACCTTAATAAACATTGTCATGAATACTGAAATATATACTTCCAGTCGCTAGTTTAAAGTCTTCTTTCAATCACCATGATATGCGTTTTGTATTATGGTCCCATACATTTTATAATTGACGATAAAGTAGGGTATGCTGTAGGAGGGGCGTGGCTACCTTGTGATGATTTGATTGACAAGCTACACAACCAATAGCACTCATTCCCCACCCCCGCTCTGATCCCAACCAATAGCATTCATTTCCGTGTGCATAGGATATGACGCGAAATAGAAAGATTTGAAAGATTTGAAATTGCTGAAAAATAGGCTTCATTTATGGTCTGTAAAGTCTCTGGGCGTATGTCCATTCTTTTTTGCAGTCTATAGTCTCAATCAGTGGTGTAAAATTAGTGATTCTCAACCTGTATTTTCTGTTTGAGACCACGGACCCTCATTTCACACAATTTTCCATAGCTGGGACCCCCAATCTACACTGTTAAAATCCTCAGTGTTAATTTAACTCTGAGAGCATGCAAATGGAACACGGGTCCATTTGGCCTGTACTTAAGTATGATGTCAAGGTACATCTAGAGATAAGATAGACAGCTTCAAAAGGTCTGAAATTGTCACTTCAGGGGAAAGTCAGTGGGATATCCAAGGCCTTGTCATGGAGATAGGGTGGCATTTGCCAGATGTGAAATTATGTCATTTCATACCTGGGTGGCAATTCAATGGTGGCAAATCAGTGCATGGAGACAAACCGGCAAATCAGGCACGACAATCGAGGGAAAAAAAATACTTTACAGTGAAAGATCAGGGAAGTGTACTTTACTCTATTTCCATTCGGTGATACTTTATACTTCTACTCCATTACATTTCATAGGCAAATTGTCTACTTTTCACCCCGCTAAGTCTATTCGACAGCTTTAGTTGCTAATTCATTTGCAGATTTATTATGAATAATTTATAGAAAATCTTTTATGTTTTCAAAGCCTGGGTATAAAAATGGGGCTTAAGTGGTTAATGATCAATAGTTATAGTCCAACGACATGATATATTCTGATATGGGCATCCTGCATGCTTTCACTTTTGCTGATTGAAGTATACTTTGATGCTAATACCTTTGGCATTTTGACTTGCAGGACTGTTACTTGTAAAAAGGTATTTTCTACACTGAAGTATTGCTACTTTTATATATATCTGCTGTTCGGCAGGAACCAGCTAACTCCAAAATGTACTTTTTTCAGGAAATGAAAAAAAGTGGAGTTAGGAGGTTTTGTTCATCATTGATAAGAACAGCTGAATGGACCTCCAAGCTCACAATGAGGTTGGAGGTCAAAACGGGGTGGAGCTTGGAGTCAGCAAAACCAGCTAACTCCGGTAGAGTTAGCTGGTTTAGCAAAAAAATGTGAGGATCCAATGGAGTTAGCCTGTTTTCTCAGAAGCGCTTTTTAATGAATTTCATTGGTTCAATATTTTTTTTTACCAAAATGGAGTTAGCTGGTTTCTGCCAGACAGCAACGGATATAGGTTTGAGCCGCTGTGCGGCTCCAAGTCCAATTCCATGAAGAGAGTTGTATTTCATAGGTCAATTGTACTATGGGAGCCTGTTTGAGAAGAAAACTTAGACTTCATACTGTACACTCAAAACACATCATTGTTCTAGCCTGATTGATAGTGCTACTTTTTAAATCTGTTGTATCTTTATTTGATACTTGACTTTTGTGGAAAAGAAGAAGAAAGTCCGCACACTTTCTCCTTCTTTTCCTTGATTCTTCCCTTGATGTCTAGCACGTGGCCTAAATGCAGGCGTGGGATGTGCACACAATCTTCTCTTTGATACTTGACTTTTGTTACATTTTATTTATTTATTTCAAAATGTCGTGTGAGACAACGTGTTTACGATATTTGCTATTGTTGTTAACGTATATTAATGTCTTGGGACCCCAGGAAGACACATATAGCTGATGTTAAGGCTAATGAGCTAATAATCCAATGCAGATCCGTATAAATAGACACATAAACAAATACATGTGGTCTAGCCCTGTGATTCCTCACCTGGTTTATGTTGGGGGCCAAGTGTTTGCGGGATAGATCTCCGATATGATTTGTTCTAATGGTACAACAATCCCATAGATAGTAATTTCCTGATGGTCTAATTGGTCCCAGGGGCAGTTTTGTCTTCATCTATTATGAAGACACCCGCAGGACCTTAGCTTTATTGGATTTATGACAGGGAGAGAGAGAAAAGATACTAAAGGTATAATTTATTAACAGCTTTTTTTTCTTTTCTTTTCTTTTTAATTGAGTTGTGGATCTTCCCTCCCTCTCTGGCCGAGGAGAGGTGTTGTGTTTGTGCGTCGCGACCAAGATCTCGACAAATAAAAACAAATGCTGTGGACCTTTATAAAAGCATCGGGCGGCGCGGTGGGGGTGATCAATTTGACCGATGAGATCAGAGTCGATCTGACCGATGGCGTAACATTTCCTGGAAAAACGGGCCCCCCAGTCAAAAATGAGAGCTTGTATACAGTGAATGCTTCTGCGTTTGGAAAAGAATAGCTTATTGTACGACGCACTGCGTCGCAAAGTTGCGAGATTGTGGATCGCCGTTTCTCAACGTTGCATTCGGGGACCACTAGTGGTCCAAACGGCCCCTCTAACTCTGAGAGTGTACAAATGGGACCAAATGGACCCGTAAGGGTCCATTTGGTCCCATTTTTACACTCTCAGAGTTATGGAGGTCCTTGAAATTAAAAAGGTTTGAGAACCACTGTGCTACACGAAAGGGAACAGAGCCTTAATTAGTATAACTGGTAAGACCAGTTATTGAATTTGATCTGATGTCTGTCTGTGTGGTAGTCAGTCTTACTGCCGTCAAGCGAGTGTTACTAAGACAGGGAACGCAGTGTTATTTTTTAATTTGAGCTAAAACATTATTTTATACAGGCTCACAGTGAGCTTGTAGATCTGCCATTGTCAAATAGCCGAGGTATAAATCAGGGCTAAAGTGGTTAATGTATGTTTTATGATATAATCATTTATATCTGCAAAGTAACTAAAGTTTTCAAATAAGTCGAGAAAAGTGTGAGAACTACCGAAGGCATTTCGTAGAATCGGCCGCAGGTCTTAATGGGTTAAGAAACCCAGAAGCTCATCTCCCTATACCTAATCTCAGAGGACCATGGCTTCTCCACTCATCTTCTCCTCTCTTCTCCCCTCTCTCTCTCTCCGTTTCCCTTGTCTCTCCTGAAGAACGCGACTGGAGCTGCACGGTCCCACCGTTTCCCAGAGGTCCCCCCCCCCCCCCCCCCTCCCCCCCCCCCACACACACACACCTTCAGACACAATTAGGGTCCAGTCATTAAGGCAATCTGTTTTTTTCGGCTGTTCTAAAACAGCCAATCTACAAGTTCAAACCGCGAGCATGTAGATCTGTTCAAATCTTCTCCTTTACAAATGGGGGCCGTACCGCGGCCAAAAACATATATCTGCTGTCCGGCAGATACCAGCTAACTCCAAAATGTTCATTTTTCAGGGAATGAAGGAAAAAAAAAGAGTTAGGAGGTTTTGTTCATCATTGATAAGAACAGCTGAATGGACCTCCAAGCTCACAATGAGGTTGGAGGTCAAAAGGGGGTGGAGCCTGGAGTCAGCTAAACCAGCTAACTCCGGTGGTGTTAACTGCAAAAATGTCAAAATGGAGTTAGCTGGTTTCTGCCGGACAGCAATTGACACGAAACATTTTTTTTGAGAACCAGTGCATTAGGATTTCAAACGCATCTTGCGATAGTCGAGGGGGCGGTGGTTGGTGGGGGGATGGGGAGGGGGGGGGGGGGGGGGGGGTGGGGGTCTTGGAAGCTGGGGGCTGAGATGATTGCAGAGCAGTGGCTCTCTCTCTCTATAGTCTCGTGTGGCTCTCTCCCTGACCCCCGAGTTTTCTGTAATCTATATTTTCAGAATAATACAGAGGGAGCACATAGCGGCTGTGCAGGGGGCACAACCCCTCTAATCTACTCTACTCTCTCCTTGCAACGCCGGAATGTGTGCCCACAGCCCCGGCGCGGTGCAGAGCTCTGCGGCGAAAAATAAATGCTGCCCCATTATGGCCATTACGGGGGTGTGTGTGTGTGTGTGTGTGGGGGGGGGGGGGGGGGGTCTAAATACGTTAGAATTTAATATTGATTCGGGAGAAAAGACAGACTTGTTAATATGTTAGTATAAGCTAAGTCCTATTATTATGTCGTTTGCACTCTTGGTTACACCGTCAGTGTTCATTCAACTCTGAGAGTGTACAACATGGCTATGGGTGTTCACTTTACTCTACCTTTACCAAGAACTAATGCACTTAAGAGAACAGTAATGTAGAACAGTAACACATTGGAATAGGCTACCGCCACGAATAAAAAAGGAGAGGCAATACATCAAGCTTGAAAGGAAGCGGTGATTAGTGAAGAAGTTGTGTTTGGTTAGCTTGTTTGGACTGTCTGTAAATCACAATTTTTTTTGCACATATCATTTCTTGGTTTGTCCACCAGAGAGTAATACGCTGATGTAACATGTGTAGAATCTTAAAGGAGCATTTCACCCCTGGAAGAACTTACAGTCACTCAATGTTAATAATATTTGTAGTAGATAACAATAGCAAAATTTGAAATTTGCACCCTATGGCCAGAAGAATAATGAAGTCTGTGTGTTTGACTGGGGTTTGACTGGACTGCTGCATTACTACAATGACCATAATGCTTTGGGGCACTGCCCTTCCTTGTGGGGAGGGGAGGCTGCGTGGGGGTGTGGTCTACATTGTAGTCAGGAAATAAGGTGAGATAAAGACACTATGAGTCAAATGACTCATAGTCTCTGAGGATATGGATAAAAATTAAAAAAATACAGATAAAACACAAAAAATCACACCCAGTGTGAAGTGGGCGGTGTGGTCACTTTAAAAAAAACATAAATGTGTTTTTTTTAAGTGCATAGTCCTATTTATAGGGCTATGCACATGTGTCATGTGTTTCACTAGCCAATCACAGTCCTGAATAGAGTCATCCAGTGTACAATGGTGGCCAATCACGGTGCAGGGTTAGGGGGGTACAATGGTGGCCAATCACAGTGCAGGGTTGGGGGGTACAATGGGTGGGGGGGGGTACAATGGTGGCCAATCACAGTGCAGCGAATGTCGATGTCCAAACCTCACATATAGGGGCGGTTGCACCGCCCAAAAACACACCAGGATCATGTTTATGGGTCCTAGACCTAGATAGAAACAGGGGTTTGATGCAAAATCGGCGAAATGTCCCTTTAATGGAGTTGTGTGAAGACTATGTAATGGTGGGATTTCCATTGTACTACAGTATGCTTTAACCCATTAAGACCTGGAACGCATCTGTGTCACTTTCGATTTCTTTGGGCTATTCAAAAATAGCAGATATACAAGCTCATAGCGCGGCACCGAGTGTGTTTTCACGTGACCCTATGGGTTGAAAGGTGTACTGCACTCACGCAACATTACAACTCTCTGATAAAATGGCCACCAATCAGATTAAAATGCTTTTTATTAAACAATACGGAAGATACGGGTACTTTTAAGGACCCGTACATAATTGTAACATCCTTGGCCATAGGTTCAGCACTTTTTTGAAAACATTTGAACGTTTATGTAGATAGATAGATAGATCATAAAACATTTTTTTGGTCATTTTTTTAATCAGCTCTTTATTGACACTGATAGAGACATCAGTACGAACACGCGGAATGCGGAAGTAATCTGACGTGACGTCACGGGGTTGGAAAAGTTAAACAAATCTCTCGTTCTCAACAAACACTTATCGAAAAATGATCAACAAAATATGAAAATGCACAGAATATTTCCAGGTTTGTTTGGGTGGTGACGTGTGTTATGTTGCATTTAAACCACGTCTCTTATCATGTTGTTTATTGAGCTATGTATCTCTATGGAGCTACCCTAAAGTCAAATTGTGACTGCTGGGAAGTCCCATTATGACTTTGGGCAGTCACAATGTGACTGGAAGGATTCTGCAAAAAAGTCAACATGTGACTTCGGGGCAGTGAGACTGTGTTGCACACACACACACACACACACACACACACACACACACACACACACACACACACACACACACACACACACACACACACACACACACACACACACACACACACACACACACACACACACACACACACACACACACACACACACACATGCATGCTCACACATACTCAAGCACACACGCTCCACAAACGAAGCATAATGCTTGTTCGTCAGTGCTCAGTGACCTCCCGGGCTGGCTACAGGGGGGGGTAGTCAATAACCACACAGCCACAACCATCGGTGTCAGCGTCCAGCACCGCCAAACATCCTCCCTAATTAATTAGCTCATGTCCCCGCCGCTCACACAGACGCACAGAGGGGGGAGAGAGAGAGAGAGAGAGAGAGAGAGAGAGAGAGAGAGAGAGAGAGAGAGAGAGAGAGAGAGAGAGAGAGAGAGAGATTCATTTTGGTATCATTTGTAATTTGTGTCGCACTCTCACAGTAAAATACTGATAATGTTATAGCAGGGTACTACCAGGGTTATGACTGTGTTATTACACTGTTATAACATTATTAGGATTTAACTCTGAGAACGTACAGAGAGAGAGAGAGAGAGAGAGAGAGAGAGAGAGAGAGGGGGGGGGGGGGGACCGACCAACATACTCATCCATTACATGTGCTGTCCGGGGGTCAGCCGGCCTGGCGGGGGGGGCCCCGACTCAAGACAAAATGCCTGCAGGCCTTTTTGACCCATTTCAGGAGATTGCTTCTTCTTCTTTTCTTTTCTTTTTTTTTTGGGGGGGGGGGGAGGGGGGAGGGGGGAGGGAGTGCCTCTCGGCTAGCCGATGTCAGTCAAGCGCAATTTGATTAATGTCAATCGGCATTAGACGGCAGCATGGGGGGGGGGGACCGCCGGTCCGCCGGTGACGCTGACCAAATGAACCCTATAGCCGTCCCCATGCTCTGAGCATGTCACCATGCTCTATAGGCCAACTGTGGGCTATTTTCGGCGGAGACATTTGGTGTAGAGCAGGGCTCTTCAACGTTTTCAGGCCAAGGACCCCCCTAACTGAGAGAGAGATGAAGCAGGGACCCCCTCTATATTGTGCACAATTGTGTTTCAGATTAAACTTTTTTGCTCTTTCTTTATACACCGAGAACCAAAGTTCTCGTCAGAAAAGGGATGCTAGGGTTCAAGTGGTTATGGCAGAACAATATATATATATATATATATATATATATATATATATATATATATATATATATATATATATATATATATATATACATATATATATATATATATATAATATATATATCACACAAAGATTTGGCGGACCCCCTGTAGTTACTCTGAGGACCCCCTAGGGGTCCCGGACCACCTGTTGAAGACCCCTGGTGTAGAGGGGGCCAAGTACAGACTCCCTGGAAGGCCTCAGTCTTAACTTTGGTCCCAGCCTCACTCATCTGCGAAGAGAAGAGCCTGGTCACGACCTAAAGCAGCGAGTGTCTAGGAAGTCCAGAGTGGACAGGATTTCCGTTTCCCCCGGAAACGATATTTTTGGACCAATCACAACACTCGTTTCATTCACGGATATTGTTAACAGATTTGTAAAGCATCAACGTCATTTCCTTGGGCGGTACTTCCGCCAAATTCAACCATTTCCGGTTGTCAACTTCCTAGACAACCAACATCCCAGGTCTTGCCCAGGGTGCCTCAGTCTATGGGAGTAGACTGACTCTCTCTCTCTCTCTCTCTCTCTCTCTCTCTCTCTCTCTCTCTCTCTGAAAAAGGAACCCCCCCCCCCCCCCCCCAATCATCCCACCCCTCGTCCCTCTAACCCGATAGAGGGACGAGAGCCTCGCCACTTTTCTCCATCTTTGTCCCCCCCCTCTTTTTCAAATCGCCCCCACCCCTCAACTCCAATCTGTCCGTCACAATCCTGTCATCTACGGCAATACCAATACCATCACCCCCTCCCCCCTCTCACATCACCTCTGTGTGGTGAGAAAAAAAAGAAAGAATAAAAAACAAGCCCCAATACCTCCGGCCGGGTGGGAACGAATCAATCTCTGCTCACTCCGTGGGACCTCTTGACCGTCAGATAGACAGAGAGAGAGAGAGAGAGAGAGAGAGAGAGAGATTGAGTCCTAGTTTGTTTTTTTCACATTTGTAACTCAAGAGCGTATAAATGTAACCATGTTGGCTACATTTGCACCCTCTAAATAATAATAATAATAATAATAATAATAATAATAATAATAATAATAATAATAATAATAATAATAATAATAATAATAATAATAATAATAATAATGTTACAGCAGTGTAATAACAGTATTATATGTAATTACGCTGATTTAACATACAGAGATATAGTGAGGCAGAGAGGCAGAGAGAGAGAGACTCAGTCAGTCAGACAGACAGACAGACAGACAGACAGACAGACAGACAGACAGAGATGCACTACATCACATGTTTTTTTCCCCCCCATCAGTCGTGCCTTACCGCCTCCTCCACTTTGAGCTGAGTCAGCGGAGAAAACACCCCAAAGGAAAAAAGGCTAGCCCCCTCAATCCCACCCACCCACCCACCTGAATGCCTGAGCATCCAGTGCTATTGATCCCCCGCCTCTCCCTAAGCCACCCACCCACCAACCACCGCCCCACCTTCTGGGGCTAAAACAAGGTAGGCCTATACGAAGAGAGAAGAGAGAAAAAAACAAAAAAGGCGACATCTGTAACGCCAATTTCCGCAGGTCTGCAGGTTTGAGCATCTGCCGCGCGTGTCTGGTGGGAGGTTAGCATTTTTAACCCATTAGGACCGGGAAACGCGTCTGTGTAACCACTATTGTATACTTTGTGCTATTTTTTTGTAATTGCAAATATATATATTTTTTAAAGCGAACATTTCTAACTCAAATCTTTGCTTCTGGGGAGGGGGGTCCCTGGAACAAAAATATTTTGAGATGGGGGTCCACGGCCAAATACATTTTGGGTGGTCCTTGACATGAACAAGTTTGAGAACCACTGATATTACAGCAACATAAGTTTAAAAAAGATAAAAAACCTGTTAGGATTTAGAAGACATTTGAAGAATCCCCAGAAGCAAAGATTTGAGTTAAAAATGTTCACTTTAAAAAAATATATACAAAAGATTTGCACACATGTTCACGATTTTCCGCGCCGCGAGCTTGTAGTTCTGCTATTTTTGAAAAGCCCAAAGAAATCTAAAAAATGACACACAGACGCGTTCCCGGTCTTAATGGGTTAATCAAGGGCCCCCGCGCCACACATCAGATTAATGGAGGAATTTGATAAACGTCTCTTTTTCTTTTTTTTTTGCGGGCGGAGGGCCCCCCGAATCTTGCCTACTCAGGGAACTGAAGGCTCAGAGCGACGGGGGGAAATGAAGAATTAACCCTTTCAGACCGGGAAACGCATAGTGCGATAGCCACTTTGACCGTTATTTCACACTTTGGGCTATTCGAAACATAGCAGATCTAGAAGCTCAAGGCTCAAATTCGCTCAAAATCGTGACCATTAAATCTTCACGATTTTGAGCGAGAGAAAATGTTGCGCATATCTTTGAATATATGTATTTTTTTAAAGGGAACATTTTTAACTCAAATCTTTTGCTTCTGGGGGGGTCCCTGGAACAACATATTTCAATGGGGTCGGTGGGCCAAAAACATGTGATTTTGGGGGTCCTTGACATGAAAAAAACAAACATTGACATAAAAACATACGTTTAAAAAAAAATAGGACAGGATTAGGACTTTACATAAGTCAAGATTTGCACACTTTCCCCCGATTTTTCCCCCAAAATGGCAGCTCTACAAGCTCATAGCGCGGCACTCGGTGCCGCGCTATGAGCTTGTAGATCTGCTATTTTTTTAATAGCCCAAATGAAACAGATGCGTTCCCGGTCTTAATGGGTTAAAAGAGAGCGGGGAGGGGAGATGAGAGGAGCGGTGATGTTTGAGGTCATCTCTCTCTCTCTCTTCTCTCTCTCTCTCTCTCTCTGCTCAAGTAAAAAAAAAAAAGAAGACTTTTAATCAGAATTAAACCCGCCTTGCAATATCCCCGTGATGATTTCATTACCGGGGGGAATCAAGATGTCATCCATTTCTGAGCGCACTTCGTGTCAGAACTTTTGGGGTCCGGATCACACGCGGCTTTAGAGGAGGAGGTGGAGGGAGGGAACTTCTCTCTTCCTTTTCCCGCGCGTCTCTGCCTTTGCCTGACGGCGGCGCGGAGGCGCATGCAGCCATCACGGACGCGGGACAGGTCTCATGAAAAATTCATGTTTTTTAAATTTCCTTTTTCAACAAACTGAGCCTCGGCACGTTGAATGTTTAACCCATTGAGACCGGGAACGCATCTGTGCCATTTTAAGATGTATTTGGGGCTGTTAAAAAACATAGCAGATATACAAGCTAATAGCGCGGCACCTAGTGCTATGAGCTTGTAGATCTGCTATTTTTGTTTTTAAATCAATACTTTTGTACTCTTTTGACACAATTTGTGCAAATCTTTGAACGTATATTTTTTAAATCAAACTTAACTGATCTTTACTCAAATCTTTGCTTCATGGGGATTCTACAAAGGTCTTTTGTGTCAGTTTTATGAAAAACGTATGTTGCTATAATATCAGTGGTTCTCAAACCTTTTTCGTGTCAAGGACCCCCAAAATGATATGTTTTTGGCCGCGGACCCCCATCTCAAACTTTTTGGGTTCCAGGGACCCCCAGAAGCAAAGATTTGAGTTAGAAATGCATATATATATATTCAAATATTTGCACACATTTTCACGATATCTTTTCCCCAAAAATAGCAGATGTACAAGCTCATAGCGCGGCACTCGCTGCCGCGCTATGAGCTTGTAGATCTGTAATTTTTGAATAGCCAAAGGAATCTAAAAATGACACACAGATGCGTTCCCGGTCTTAATGGGTTAATGAGTGTCGCACGAGGTCCAGAAAAAAGAGAAAGCTAAGTGACACCGCTTGGGGCTGATAAGAGTTGGGGGTATTGTCATTGAGATCACAATACGGGCGCAGTAACGTACGCGGCTTGGGTCGCGGTAAAACCATGTATAGGATACACATGGTACAGAAAACTAGACTACTTAAAGCAGCACAAACTAACTTAACTTTCCTCTTCTGCCCCGGATTTGAACCAGGTTTCCTGCGCAAGTGCTGCAATTTTTTTTTGTTTTACTATTGAGCTAATTAAGCCAGCCTGCTTGCTCAGGGGATAAATTGAATCTTGACCATGAGGTCAAGACACAGATCCTGTGTCTATGAAACTTGACCGTTGACACAATCTAAATGTCTCAATAGAAGAGCAGGGAGATAACATACAACCACCCCACTTGTATAAATGACATATTATTCATAAAAAAACAACACAGTTAGGCTATACATGGCGAGGCTTTGAAAACCCACTTCCCCAAAATCATGTTTTTTGTTTGGTTAAAGGTGAAAAAGTTCCACCTCAGTAACAGGGGGTCTATACCTGACTCTCGAGCTTTGTATTTTCTGTTTACTATTAGAGCTGGAGAAATAGTGATACCCCTGCTATAGGCTCTATGCACAGCAGCCATATTATCACTTCCTTCACAGGTGTTACCAATGATACTAATGAAGGCTCTGTTCCATTTAGTGCAGCACAGTGGTTTCCACGACCCCCATAACTCTGAGAGTGTACAAATGGAACCAAATGGACCCTTACGGGTCCATTTGGTTCCATTTGTACACTCTCGGAGTTACACACCTGTAAGGGGCCATTTGGAAGCCCATGAGGGTCCCTGGACCCCAACTGTAGACCCACTGGTGTAGCAGAGTGTTTCCAGTGGGTCAACATGCACAATATCAGCACCCTGACTTTGTTTGACCAGAATGGAACAGAGCCTTCATTAGTACCATTGGTAACACCTGTGAATGTCTTCATAATATGGCTGCTGTGAATAGAGCCTATTGAACAAAAACGCTATTAGCGAAGATATGGAAAATAGAGAGCTATACTAACAGTATTGAACACATTTCAATACAAATACATCACTCACGCCACTGCTCTGCGTACAGTATGTCCAAAACATGAATACAGACTATAGCGTTCAATGAAAATAGCTTTGACACAGGGCACGCGATGACTTCGCGCGTTCAGAGCCTCGCTTAATGAAGGAGGGAGTATGCAGGGACGTTATGTGACACAAAACAAGCCCTACACTTTAACCCCACACAAGGAAGTCACTGGAAGTCAAAAGTCATCCTTTTTTTCTAAGACCTTACGCCATATCATGGAATAACAGCACCAGTGGTGGTAACTAAGTACATTTACTTAAGCACTGTACTTAAGTAAAACGTTGAGGTATTTGTACTTTACTTGAGTATTTCCAATTTCCAATACTTTTACTTATACTCCACTAGGTCTCAGAGACCAATATTGCACTTTTACTCCACTACAATGATTTGAAAACTTTAGTTACTAGTTACTTTGCAGATATAAATGATTACATTATAAAACATACAGTAACCTCTTTAGTCCTATTTTGTACCTAGGGTATTTGAAAATAGCAGATCTACAAGCTCACAACGCGTCGCATTGTGTGCTTGTAGATCAGCTATTTTCAAACATTTTAGTACTTTTACTTTTGGTACTTTAAGTCCATTTTGATGCCAATACTTGTGCACTTTTAATCAAGTACATTTAGAATTCTGGACTTTTACTTGTAACATTTGAATACTTTTTCCACCACTGAACAGCACCTACCAGACTCAAACGACTGGCTTACACTTAAAGTTTCCACTTGTTCAGTCTGAACTGGGACAATCTGCGTTCTGCTTTGATGCTCCATGTTAGCCTACCTACAACCCCAGACCGTGTCATATTGCGACGCGTCGTAGATCCGCAATCTTCTCCGTCTTTGACAATGTTCGCCTATAGAATATAGGGACGCCAGGGCGAAAGTGGTTAACGCTCACCTCCACCTTCATTACCGTCGGTTGAACGCGGCGCTTCCGAATTACGGCACAAGGGCAAACGGGTGCAGCGTATGCAGATTTCAACATCGCTTTTTTCTGAGAAAAAACACCCTTCCATTTCACATTAGGCTGAAAACGGCAAAAGATGGCAAAGTTTTCATAACAAAGCCCTAGATTGGCTATTTTCTTGTTCTCTCTTGTCCCGGGGTCCCGGGGGAGATAATATTGATGGTGAAAATTATTCCATTTATTAACCCATTAAGACCTGGAACTGTGTCATTTTTAGATTTGAGCTAAAAAGCATTATTTTACACTTTGGGCTATTCAAAAATAGCAGATATACAAGCTCGTAGCGCGGCACCGAGTGCCGCGCTACGAGCTTGTAGATCTGCTATTTTTGAAAAATCGTAAAAATGTGTGCAAATCTTTGAATATATATATATTTTTAAAGCAACATTTTTAACTCAAATCTTTGCTTCTGGGGGGTCCCTGGAACAAAATATTTTGATGGGGGTCCGTGGCCAAATACATATACTTTTGGGGGTCCTTGACATGAAAAAGTTTGAGCACCACTGATATAGAAACATACGTTTTTCAGAAAACTTTTGAGATTTAGGAGACATGTAGAATCGGTTTCAGGTCTCAATGGGTTAAGTAATCTTTGCAAGGGCCGCGTTTCAATCGCGGCGGAGCTTCCGCAAAGCGCCCCCCAAAGTGGCTCCTTTGCAGGCACATTGAACCGTGTCACCGCTAAGCGAGGCTGACACATGGGGAGATGAAAGTCTTGTCATTCATTTGCCGGGGACAACCCGTGTATGCTAATGTCCAAGCGTCTTTAGCGCTAAGCGGGAGGAGGCTATCGAGGGGGGGGCTCAAAACCCACAATGGGGACTCGCCTGGGACAACAAAACGGAAGGGAGGCAAATCTAGATATTTGATATTTTCTTTTGCTGCATGTCGTGAGTGGTAGACATAGTGTTCTCAACCCCCAGCACTTCTTGAGTCAAAGTATAGGCTACTGTAGATGCTAATGGTCAGCTATCACTCAACTACAAGTGTACGTTGATATCAAACGTAACCTGAGTTAATCCATGAGACCGGGAACGCATCTCTGTCATTTTAGATGTCTTTGAAAAATAGCAGATATACAAGCAGATGTACAAGATATACAAGCTCATAGCGTGGCACCGTTAAAAAAAAAAAAAAAAAAAAAAACATTTGTAAAATATTTTGTTCCAGGGACCTCCAGAAACAAAGATTTGAGTTAAAATGTTCAAATATTCCTGACAACTCCACCATACAAATCTACTAGTTCTATTGTATTAACATACCCTAACCATGCAGATTTGTTCACATAAAAGTCCCGGGGCCGTGTATCTCCAAAAGTCATTTTTCAACTTGACTGACTTGCGTTCACAGCGCGGGGCTAGCAGACAGGCCCACGATGTCACCGAAGGCAACTGGATGCCAGTTTCGTCTGGGCCGTGTCAGACTGACACATATTCATTCGCTGTTAGATCGCGGATGGGGATAAAAGAATCAAAAATGTGATACAGAGATGAAATTATACTTCTCTGTCCATTACAGGCAAGAGGAGAGGCCCTCGTGTCATCTTTAAATCTGACAACAGAGCTGGAAGCTCGGCGTGCCGCAGTCATACAGCCCTGACAGGCATGAAGGGGGATGGAGGGGGGGGATCCATGTCTCTGCTTTCAATGGTGTAAAGTAACTAAGTACATTTACTTAAGTACTGTACAATTTCGAGGTATTTTTTACTTTAGTGGAGTGGTTCCAATTTTCAATACTTTTACTCCACTACATCTCTGAGGACATTATAGCGATTTGTACTCCACTACAAGGATTTCAAAACTTTAGTTACTAGCTACTTTGTATATTTACATTTGTATTAACAAACATACATTAACCACCTAATCTCTATTACCGTATATACTGTACTGTCCATTTTGAAAACTTGAAATGGGACATTCTGCATAACGAGTACTTTTACTTGTGGTACTTTAAGTATATGTTGAAACTTGTAACAGAGTATTTCTACATGGTATTGATGACCTGATCCATTGGGACCAGGGTCTCTTTTTCAATGGCGCCCTGTTTACAAAAGGACATTTACAACAGTGATTATACAGACATGACAGGTTTGTTTCAAGAACTATTACACCAAGTAGGTGCACATGCCCTCTTCCAATATGAGGTCAGCTATTTTTTTTTTTTTAATATCAATAGTTATTTAAAAAAAATAACAAAATAAACAAGGACATCTAACTTCAACTTTTCTTGACATATGACATTGTTCCATATTTGGAGCATACTGCATCTCCCAGCTTAGTATAGGCACCTTCAGCATAACCGTATCTTGAGATCTGGTACCATGACTTGATGTATTGAGTTCTAATGATTCTATCAAATACAGGGGTAGGTTGCCAAGTACGTAAACAGGGTGACATGTCGACCACATTAACCATGGGAAAAAAATGACAAAATCCGTCAACATATTGCCAAAATATGTCAGATTTTTTTCAAAATCCGTATTATTTTATTTGACAATTCTTCATAAATGGAACCCTGCAGAGTTGACAACATACTTCTTTGTCCAAAGAAGTACACAGCCGCTTGGAAGCAAAAGGAAAAGGCCCTCCCACATCATCTTCAAATTGACTTAAAGCAACTGGAAGCTCTGTGTATATTACTGCAGTCGCACGGACCCTGTCGGGACGGAATTAGATCAGCGGCAAAACAATGGAGTTGCACTGTCTCTCGGCCAAGGTCTGGCTCCTGTCACCTGGCAACCCGCATTGCGAGCGCTAAGTTGTTCAAAATGCCACGGCCGCGTCGATGACATTATGCCTTTGAGCCGTTATTGACACACAGTTAGTTTTCGCCCGGGTACTCACCGGGGCTGTTTAGGAGGCAATAATTGCGACCGTATGGATCTGTGTTTATTCAGTTAATGAGTTGAGTGGATTGATCCGTCCGATGTGTGCGTGTGTGTGTGTGTGTGTGTGTGTGTGTGTGTGTGTGTGTGTGTGTGTGTGTGTGTGTGTGTGTGTGTGTGTGTGTATGGTATAATTACTGACTGATGCACGGTCCCGAGCTTTGAATCATCCCCCCCCCCACCCATCTAGAATACTGTTTCCCAAACAGTGGGTCGGGACCCATGTTTGGGCCGCGGACCAAATATGTTATGGTCGCGAGTAAATATATCCACTTTTAATTCCTACATTAAAAATATATATTATTTCAAGTTTTTTTTCTCTCGCAATTTTCTATTAACTATTAAAAACAACATGTCTTCGATCAAAAACAATTATAACATTTTTCAAAGGTATTTCATAAAAATAAAGAATATAATGAATCATTTCCATAACTCAATACAAATATGCCACCTTGTGAGCTTGTAGATCTGATATTTTCACTAGTTTGGGTCCTGGGCAAAAGTCTAATTTCTCTTTTGGGTCTTGAGCTATAACATTTTTAAACCACTGATCTAGAACATGCTGTAAGTTCATTTAATATACTATTCTTTTTACGTACATCCCAATATCGTGAATGCAATATCTCAGGATCACCTGGAGGGAATTTCTTCCCATTTTGCACAAACGTCCACTCCACTCCACCTCACAAAAGACGTCTCATAAAACTTACTGTACATAATCGTTGTCGGGTGGAAGTCCAAAACTGTTACTTTTCAGGATTCATATTCAAAAAAAGCAAAAATAGCAGATTATTTTGAGCTTGAAGATCTGCTATTTTTAAACTTTTCTGCGACACTGCAGTATGACTAAGTAGGGCATGAAGACCCGAGGTTCTGATTCTGCAAAGGTCTTCTAAATCCTAATCCTTTTCTTCTTTTTTTTCTCGTATGTTGCTATACTTATCTGCGGTTTTCACACTTTTGCATGTCAAGGACCCCCAAAATTACATGTATTTGGCCGCGGACCCCCAATCTCACAAAATTTCGTTCCAGGGACCCCCCATGAAGCAAAGATTTGAGTTACAAATGTTCGTTTTAAAATATACATATTGATGATTTCTCAAAAATATACATATTATTGATGATTTCTCAAAAATAGCAGATATACAAGCTCATAGCGCGGCACTCGGTGCCGCGCTATGAGCTTGTATATCTGCTATTTTTGAGAAATCTATTTCTGAACAGCCAAAGAAATCTTAAAATAACGGATTGAATGGGTTAATGTAAAAAAAAAAAAAAGAAAACAGGCACAGTTAAAAATCCGGGGATACAAGTATTCTGCCCGACAACAACGATTATGCTCTACGAGTCTGGACAGAGGAGGATGCATCGTGGTTGGCAGAGGCGCGCGACCTGCGTTGCAGTGTATTTGCGTTCCTACGTCTCTAATAGGTTCACTTGTGGTATGGACTTTTTTTAGAGCAACAAGTCAACTTAAAGGGCAGACAGAGACGAATGGTCAAGGACAATTCCTATTGATTGCGTGCATCTGCTGAGGCTGTGAAACACGGGGCTGGTCTGTGCCGGGGCCAGACGCATAATTTCACACGGAAATATGATCGGCCATAGATTCCCATCACTCTAACAGCCCTTACGCAGTCAAATTTTCAGCGTTAATTTGTCCATTTGTGACCCTTACGGGTCCATTTGAGTACGATTGCACATTCAGAGTTTTAAATTGTAATAGTGTTCTAACAGTGTAATAACACCATTATAACTTAAAGGTAGGGTAAGTGATATTTTTTGGGTTAAAACTAAAAAGAAAAAGTTAAAGGTTTAAAGCACTATATTCAAATCACTGAGAGTGTTTGTTCAGCAACAGGAGTCTCCCCGTCTCTCCAGCTCTTTAATAAACAGAAAATAACATTTTCAGGTATAGGTGACACACTCTCAGCCAATCAGGAGAGAGTACCCATTCCCCAGCTTCATGTTTACAGTGATCCAGTTCCAATTGTGTCTGCTCATTACTTTGTGTCATCACTTCCAATTCCACTTGTTTACCAATTGTATCCAATCAGAATAGAGGATTCAGTCAGGATATGACTGAATCCTCTATCCCGATTGGATACAATTGGTATCCCGACCTGAAAATGCATTTTCTGTTCAACAAAGAGGCGGAGAGACATGGAGACTCATGTTACTGAACAAACACTCTATAGCAATGAGTACTATCAGAAGATAGAGCTATTGAGCACTTATTTTAGCCAAGGAAAATCACTTACCCTACCTTTAACTCTTACTGAGTTAAAACGAACGCTGAGGATTTGACTATGTCGGCTTATGACGGAACCCCGGTTCACATTTGCAAACCGACGGCTTGCTGCGTTTCAACAGCAAAGCCAGACTAACAGCGCCATGCATGTACCATCCATGCTTTCAAACACACTCCACGACCGTTTCAAGTTTCTCCACCAAAACGTCAGCGCGTTCCATTTCAAATCACCAGTGGTGGAAAGTAACTAAGTACATTTACTCAAGTAGTGTACTTAAGTACAATTTTAAGGTACTTTTACTTTCCTGGACTATTTCCAATTGTCTATACTTTTACTTCTACTCCACTCTCAGAGGCAAATACTGTACTTTTACTCTACTACAATATTTGAAAACGTTAGTTACTACTTTTCAAATATAAGTCATTACATTATAAAACATTCATTAACCACTTTAGCCCCATTTCATACATAGGCCATTTGAAAATAGCCAATCTACAAGCTCACAACGCGTCGCATCGCGACGCGCTGTGAGCTTGTAGATCTGCTATTTCCAAACATTTTAGTACTTTTACTGTTGGTACTTTAAGTACATTTTGATACCAATACATTTGTACTTTTACTCAAGTACATTTTTAATTCCAGACTTTTACTTGTAACAGAGTACTTCTACATTGCAGTATTGATACTTTTACTTAAGTAAAAAATGTGAGTACTTTTTCCACCACTGCAAATCACCCATCAGGCTCCCTCCCTCCCTCCTGACACCCAACATCTTCTCTCTCTCTCTCTCTCTCTCTCTCTCTCTCTCTCTGCAATTGCTAATTCTCGACACCCCGGCTTGATATCAAAACCCAAGTCAGTCCATTTGATCCGGCAACGGGGATCAACCCCTTAGCTCTGTTTTGGCTCTGAGCTAAGGGCGCGCGCTGCGCTGCGGCTGATCAGATGGATCAAAGCCGACAACCTGACATGCTGCTATTACTTTCCGAGCAGCTGTCACCTGCTGTCTGCCCGATGATTGACTTACAGCTCGATCTCTGCGATCAGATTAATATTTCATCGCTCACTTAAACCATTGAGACCGGGAACGCATCTGTGTGCAATTTTAAGATTTATTGGGGTATTTAAAAAAAAATAGCGCGGCACCGAGCTCCTATGAGCTTGTATATCTGCTATTTATGTATTTTTAATCGTGGAAATTGTGTGCACATCTTTGAAAAAAAGATTTTTAAACATGATGTGAACATTTTCAACTCAAATCTTTGCTTCTTGGGATTCTACAAATGTCTTCTAATTCCTAACAGTTTATATATATATATATATATATATATATATATATATATATATATATATATATACATATATGTTGCTATAATATCAATGATTCTTAAACTTTTTCATGTCAAAGGACCCCCAAAATGATATGTATTTGACCGTGGACCCCCCATCAAAAAATATTTTGTTCCAGGGACCCCGAGAAGCAAATATTTGAAAAAATGTCACAAATTTGCAATGATTTTGCACACAAATAAAATAGCAGACCTACAAGCTCATAGCGCGGCACTCGGTGCCGCGCTATGAGCTTGTAGATCTGCTATTTTTGAATAGCCAAAGTGTAAGATAGTGGTTACACAGATGCGTTCTCCGGTCTTAGCGGGTTAATGGGAAAACAGATGTTCCGCGGTGGCCCACGCGTGCCGCGCACTGGTGGGAAATAAGCCGGCGGTAATGCGTGCCATTGCTTACAGCGCGGTGGTTTTGCTATATCTAAATTTAGAATGAAATACGCCGCCCCCCCCCCCCCCCCCCCCCCCCCCCCCGTCTGACAGATGCCCCCCCCTCCCCCGCAATCACGTTCCAAAAGCCTATAATGGGATATCGACAGATTTCATTTATGCAGGGCACACTGACCTCATTGTGAAATAATAAACTTTTGGTACATTCAACCGGAAAAGACCCTGCCAGAGCCCCGGCTGTATTTCAGTCGGGGGGGGGGGGGGGGTCCATGGTGCGACTCTCTCCGGGTGCCCTTTAACCCATTCAGACCCGGGAACGCAATCTGTGTCATTTGTTTTAGTTAGTTTTGATGTCTTTGGGCTATTCAAACATATCAGATCTATAAGCTCATACCATATGTATAAAGCGAACCATTTTAACTCAAATCTTTGCTTCTGGGGGGTCCCTGGGAGAGAATGTTTTGAAATGGGGGGGGGGGGGGGGGGGGGGGGGGGGGGGGGGGGCCCGCGGCCAAATACATAGGAATAATTTTGGGGGGTCCTTGACATGAAAAGGTTCAAGAACCACTGATATTATAGCAATATAGGTTTGAAAAAAAAAAAAAATATTAGGATTTATATAAGACATTTAGAATCCCCCAGAAGCAAAGATTTGAGTTAAAATGGTTCGCTTTAAAAAAAAAATATATATATATTCAAAGATCTGCACACATTGTCACGATTTTTTCAAAAATAGCAGATCTACAAGCTTGTAGCGCGGCACTCGGTGCCGGCTACGAGCTTGTAGATCTGCTATTTTTGAATAGCCCAAAGAAATGAAAAAAAAACAATGACAACGCGGACATGTTCCCGGTCTGAAAGGGTTAAGCATTGACCCCTTCCAGGAGTGAGGGCCCCTGTGTGATTAATACTGCTAGGCATTTATTGGCACACAAGGCACTTTACCAATAGGTCGCCTGCTTGACCCCCGGGCTGCCGCGGCTGCCCGGGATCGAAGCCGAGTGGACGAGGAAGCCGTATAAGACTGTGGGGTTAGCGAGGCTAGCCCTCGCCCAAATGCTAAGGAGGCTGCGCGCCTCCCACTCATACGTGGCCATTCATTTGAGCTCTCACACACACACACACACGCACATCGCGTGCACAAGCATTATACT
>NC_139948.1:6201709-6271709 GCF_963454915.1 Gymnoscopelus microlampas
ACAAGTAAACGGCCCGTGTTCAAAATGTTACTCGAGTAAAAGTATACAAATATTGGCATCAAAATACTTTAAGTATCAAAGTAAAAGTACTACAATGCTTGAAAATGGCCGATCTATAGCTCACAACGCGTCGCCATGCGACGCGTTGTGAGCTTGTAGATCTGCCATTTTCAAATAGTGTATGAAATAGGGCTGAAGTGGTTTAATAATGTATATGTTTTATAATAATATATTATGCAAAGCAACTACTCACTAATGTTTTCATTAGTAAGAGAAGTAAAAGCGTACTGCACATGTTATATACTCCAGATAAGAATAGCTCAAAATTGTACTTAAGTACAGTACTTGAGACATGTACTTAGTTACTTTACACCACTGCATCTCTGTCGGGTGAAACCTCATTATGTCCAAAACTGTCACGTTCAAAACGCGTCGCTTCGCGCCGAGTTTCGAGCTTGTAGATCTGCTACGTGTGATGCTTTTGTGTGACCCTCTAGTATGATCACGTATAGGGCGTTCATTTACAATAAAACGCATTGGTTAAAACATGGAGATAAGAGGTATCTGCCCAGGGTTGCCAGATCTGCTTATTGTAATTTCCCTGCAAGATTTTATGTGAAAATAGCCGATACTACAAGCTCACAACGCGTCGCATCGCGACGCGTTGTGAGCTTGTAGATCGGCTATTTTCAAATAGCTGATGTACATGTTAAAGTGCTCGTGTGGCCCATAGTCCGCTTCTTTTGGGCTGGTTTTCCTTGGCCTGGTTGCTTGTTTCTCTCACAGAATCTGGCAACGCATGCCGACAGCGACCATTTATACTTGTCTTTTCGGCATGAGTTCTAAAATGGGTGGCGGGGGGGGGGGGGTTAAAGATTGATGGGGGCGACTGTTAATATGCGTGATTGGAAACACTACAGGGCATGCCGCTCGGGGTTTACCAGATTCACATTCATTCCAATAAAAAACGGCTATCGACGTGTCGCCTTCCTGTCCTGTCTGAGGTTCTGTGTTTTCTCTCTCTCTCTCTCTCTCTCTCTCTCTTTCTCTATATTTTAACCCATTCAATCATTACTGTGTCATTTTAGATTTATTTAGCTGTAACCACTATTTTATTATTATTTGAGCTATTCAAAAATAGCAGATCTACAAGCTCATAGTGCGGCTACAAGCTTGTAGATCTGCTATTTTTTTTTTTAGCGGTGCCAACCGCTCTAAGCTCGACTTTGTCCGTATGTCCGTCCGTCCGTCCGTCCGTCCGTCCGTATGAGCCTGACGGCAAGAAGAAACACATAAAAACACACGCACCACACACACACACACACACACACACACACACACACACACACACGGCCTTGGACATTGCCTATGCCAGCTCTCCTCTCTTTGGCCACACGTGCCACTGCTTATCAAAGAGGGGTCCAGGGACCCCCAATGATGTTATGTCCGTCCGCCCGTTATAGCACGGGATTTCAAACCGCTATAACTCCAGTTCGCAGCATGCAACCAAGTCCCTAATTTGATATGTGGGACTTAGACCACCAATAGGGACGAGCATGGACGGTTGTCTGTGGCCAACACGACGGTTGTCTGTGGGCAACTTGCATCAGTGTTGCCACACTTGCGCGCCAGCAACAAGCAAGCAGCTTCATCCAACAGCACCGCGCTGCGCGCTGCGCACTGCGCATGCGTGGACGCACTTTCCCTAACCAATTACACGCCACTTCACGCTTACAACTCCTGGACATGCAACCCCGCCAACCACGCCCCCATCCAAATACTGTCTGTCTGTCTGTCTGACTCTTTGAGAGGGTTGAACGCAGCGCGCGCCGTCTCGCTGGGCTGAGGGTGCTGCTTCTCAGTTTGCTTTCGTTTTCGGTTTGCGTCTGGAAACACTGTTTGCTCTCGCTTTTGGTTTGCGTCTCCAAAACATCTACAGCCCACTTCACGAGAGCCTCGCGCCAGCGACTAGACGGAAGGGTCGCGTAGCGACCCGCACCTCTAGTCTAATACGATCTCACTATGCATCACCGACGCGTCATTTGGCTACAGACAAACAGATAGACAGACAGACAGACAGACAGCATAAACACCTGGCTAGTACTGAAACTATAGCCACCTACAATAAGTGACCACATTTTGCCATTGCCACACACACAAACACACACACACACACACACACACACACACACCACACACACACACACACACACACACACACACACACACACACACACACACACACACAGCCACACACACACACACACACACACACACACACACACACACACACACACACACACACACACACACACACACACACACACACACACACACACACAGTGAAAACAATACCAGCCACACTTTTGCCAGCCGCGAGGCTGGCAAAAAAAAGAAAAAAAGAAAAGGGGGGAAAGAGACCACAGCGCAAAGTTACAGTGCGTGTGTGTGTGTGTGTGCGTTGCGTGCGTGCTACCTCGCACCCCCCCCCCCTCTTGGATCAATTACAATGTAATCACAATAGCAGACAGAAATCCAAGCGGTCTGGACCCGTGCTCTGTCTGCCCTGATATGTGAGAGATAAGCACCTGAGGGACGGGAATCAGGCGAGTAGCTTCAAACACACTGTCTGCACTGTCAATGAATGACTCCCGGGCCAGGACTCTCTGCTCCAGGTACTATACTGTATATGAGCCAGGTGGGGTTCTCAACAGTGGCAGAAAAAGTACTCAAAATGTTTGACTTCAGTGAAAGTATCATCACTCCAATGTAGTTCTCAACCCTTTTTTTTCTGGATCTGGGCCTTAGCACTTCTCAAAAGCTCAAAAGCGTTGGCGGGTCAGACGGGTGCATTTTCAAAGCAATCTTATTTGATGATCAATCAAGCGATAGGCTCTATTCACAGCAGCCATATTATGAAAAAATGCACAGGTGTTACTAATGATACTAATGAGGCTCTGTTCCATTCTGGTCAAACAGAGTCAGGGTGCTGATATTGTGCATAATTGGCACACTGGAAACACTCTGCTACACCAGTGGGTCTAAAGTTGGGGTCCAGGGACCCTCATGGGCTTCCAAATGGCCCCTTACAGGTGTGTAACTCTGACCACGGGACCTTTTGTAGTGTGTAAAAAAAGACGTATTTAACCTAGACATATTTAGGCTATATATGTCTTTTTTTACACAATAAAAAAGGTGCCGTGGTCTTTGATGGCCAGATTGTAGGAATACTCTTTTACAAGTAAAAGTCCCTCGCATCAAAATAAAGTTTTCAAAGTAAAAGCACTAAAGCTTAAACAAATAGCATATCTATAAGCTCATGAGCCACGGCAGTCGATCGGCTATATTTTCGAATAGACATAGTGTAAAAAAAAGGACTTAAATGTTAATGACTTTCCACCAATGTTTTTCTTCTTCTCACAGCACCGACTAACCTGCCTTTACAAGGTACCGTCCAGCCACGAGGGACAGACAGACAGGCCGGTGTAAAAAACTAATGGTTTGGGATGCTGCGCTGAGAAGTGCCTGGGGTTTTCACATCACTTACACGTTATACCTCCTATTATGTCGGGGGGGGGGGGGGGGGGATTGGGTACTTGACATTCCGCGGGGCACGTGGCCCTGTGCTAACCCTATTAGTCCCTGCAATTTCGAGACTCTGATCAAGTCCTCCGCTTATCAAGAGCCACACCGAGAGAGAGAGAGAGTGAGAGAGACAGAGAGAGAGAGAGAGAGAGAGAGAGAGAGAGAGAGAGTGAGGGTCGGAACTGAAAAATGCCTGTGACATTGATGCAGATGTGCCAGCGATCCATGGTCAGAGAGAGAGGAGACGGAGAGAGCGAGTGTGTGTGTGTGTGTGTGTGTGTGTGTGTGTGTGTGTGTGTGTGTGTGTGTGTGTGTGTGTGTGTGTGTGTGTGTGTGTGTGTGTGCGTGCGCGGTGCGCGTGTGTGTGTATGCGCGCGTAGGAAACTTGCCACGTCGGGCGCACAAAGACAAAGAGATCAGCGATAAGGCGGAGAAGTGGCCCCATATCGACTGCTGTCAGTTAGGAGCATGTTAAGGAGTGTATTAGGGATTAGAGGGGATTAGTCATATCACATCACTGGGGGGTTATCGCTGGTCACAGCTCCACGGGGGGGGGGGGGGGGGGGGGGGGGGGAGGAGTTCCACGACCGCCCTCGCCCCCTCAACCCCCCACCCCTTCACACACCACCACCACCACCGCCGCCACCGCCAACCTTCCTGAGCCGAGCTGACACACTCGCCGAAAGTCCCAGAGATTAACAACATATACAGCCACAGGATTTATGAGTTTGGGGGGGGGGGGGGGGGTGGGGGTAGCAATTAAGCCTGTGATTTTTTATAAGGGGGTCCTTATTGAGTGACCCCCCCCCTCCCCTTCCAAACAACCGCTCAGCACCACCCCCAACCCCCACCCGGCCGAGGTCTCCAGGCGCTACCTAAGCTACACCCCATGCGTCGGTCGGGGGTGGGGTGGGGTGGGGGGGGTGCCTGACGCGGCTCCTCCTAAAAAATTACCATGATTTAAGATGCGAAAGCGACACGCATTAAAACGGCTCAGAGCGTATCCCGCCGCGCGCTTCCACACAAAAACCAATTTAGTTTCCATTGATCGCTTTTTTCAAGCAATTAGATTTCCATTGACGCAAAAAAAAAAAAAAGAAAAGTCGTCGAGGCTTTTTGCACCGTATGAAACGAAACGGGGGGGCGGTGTCGGCTCGGTCCGACTTCTGTGATTTGCACGTTTATTTCGAGCCGTTTTGACCGCCCTCCCCTCTATAGCCTCCCTTGACGTATCCGCTCCGCCCCCCTCCCTCCTCTCTCTCTCTCTCTCCGCCCCCTCCCCGGGTCCACCCATGCCCCCCCCCCCCCCCCCCCCCCTCCCTTTTCCGGACAACAAATAATTCACCCGGGCATGGCGGGGGGGGGGGCGGGGGCAAGAAAAAAAAGAAGGAGAAAAAAAAAACGCCCGACGTCAGATTATATATCCGTCTTTATTTCCGATATTGCCTCTTTGTTTCTGCAAACTTGGCTGATTTCTAAATTGTGGAGTATTGACTGTTTCGGGGGGCCTGACCAAGCGAGGCTGATGTAACACATTGAAGGTAATGATATCCAAGCGACGGGAGAGAGAGAGAGAGAGAGAGAGAGAGAGAGAGAGAGAGAGAGATGAGAGAGAGAGAGAGAGAGAGCCCAGTGGCTTGGGGGGCAGCAAAGGCCAGCCCCAACCCCCCCCACCCCCATAGTAACCATTAAGCCCCGGTTTCACATTCGCCGCGCGAGGGTGCCGCGCGCGCTAGCCGAACCTAGCCGATATACAAGCCCGCACGGCGTCGCGTCCGCGACGCCGCGCGGGCTTGTATATCGGCTAGGTTCGGCTAATAGCGTGCGACCCCGTCCCGCGACGAAGCATAAATCGATGCATTATAAGCCTACCTCGGGAGTCGAGGGGCCCCGTACCCCGGCTTTGGTTCCCGGCATGGCAGACTGTGCCATCGGCACAAAAAAGCGGTAACCCAACTCAACCAGAGTAAACCACCAGAACCTTTTTCCCCTGGCAGGGGTTCTGGCAGGGCAGGGCAGGGCAGGGCAGAGTTGGCATCAGCAATCAGATACATGCTAATAGCCAAGGTCACCCCATCCCAAACCCCACCCCACCCCTCCAACTGCCTCATTCTTTTCCAGTGGGTGGGAAAGTATTTTTACTCGAGGGCTCTACTCAGGTACAATGTCGAGGTATTTTTCTTATAGTATTTCCATTTTTTCAATACTTTATGGTTCTACTCGGCTATACATCTCAGATGTAAATATTGTACTTGTTTACTCGTATTTGAAAGCTTTAGTTACTGTGCAGGTTTAGATGAATATACATATCATGTTGTGCAGTATCCCCACCTTGCAGCTGCATCATTAAAGTGATGAACGCATTAATGCATTACTAATAATGACGATCCAATAACGTGACTGTGAAATGGACATTTCTGCATAATGAGTACATTTATGTTTGTAAGTGTTGTTGGTGCCAATACTTGTGTTTTTACATTTTAGTACATTTTTTCATAAAGGATGTTTACTTGTTATAGAGTATTTATACATTGCCAAATTACTTTTACTTAAGTAAAACAATAAAAATAACAACTTAAAAATATAATAAAACATTTAAAAATAGTAAAAGATAGTAATAGTAATAGGCCTAATAATAATATGAGTGCTATTTTCCACGACTGGTATTTTCCATAATGTCTACAATGCCTAACCCCCAATACTGTCACAGTGGACAGAGGTGTTAAAAAACTGTGTCAAATAGCAATTCAATATTCAAAAAATACTGTGTAAAGGTGAAAGGGTGAATGTAGATTCAAGATATAAAAATAAAAAGGAACACCGAATGCCATTAATGTGCAAGTGGGGAGTAATTCCCTCGCCACACTCCCAGAGGAAATCCACCTTTCGCCAAAGCCGGGGGATTTTGACAAATGCCTTTCTCGACGCGAGCAAAGGAGACAAATGTTACATTTAAACAGAAATACTTAATTTCCGCTTTTGGTGACTTGCGGCAGATATCATTAATCAACGCAGGGGGCCCCACCACGCTCTGTGAGCCAGCTAAGAACCAGATGATCGCCCCCCTTCCACTCAATCCATCAACTATGATTGGAGAAAGAAAGGGTTCAAAAAATTTTGAGTTGCGCCCACGCGGGAAAGAGTAATTACCCTTGTGCCAGGCGCTGAGGTGTTCCGGCGTGACACGTTGGCCTCTGTTTATCATGCTCCAGATTACTCATGGGGTGTCAGCCGCTCCGTGACAGAGCTAGCATCTCCCACCTATGTTCCCGTCGCTCAGCGACCGACCGCGCGGCCCGGCGGAGGAAGACAAATATGACGCGCCGCGTGTCTCCAACTTCTAATGAGCAAACTTATCATGCTACTGAAAGGCATGCGATGAATATTCACACAAGCTCTTGTGTTGCTGTTTTTTTTCCTTTTCAGAATGAAGAGAATGCTTATCTTCAGGCAAAACAAACAAACAAAAAATAATTAAACATTTTTGGTAATTTCTTTTACTATTTATAAAGTGTGATATTTAAAAAAAAAAATCATTTGCACACAGCCATTGACCATTACCATGTGCACGGAACACCGAAGCCCGCTTTTCGCTTTCCCCAAATGTCAGCTCTTTATTAGCGTTTTCGTGTTCACTGGCTCCCGGGTTTGCCAAATCATGTGCGTGAAACAAGCGCCGGTGTTGCCAAATCCGTGAAACAAGCTGATCTCCCCGACGGGTAAGGTCTATTAATCCATTAAGACCTGGGATGCATCTGTGTCACATTAGATTTCTTTGGCTATTTTTGAAAAATCTTGAAACACTTTTTTTTTCGGATTTAGAAAACATTTTGAAGAATCGCCTCAGGTCTTCATGGGTTAAACATAGTTCTACTATTCTACATCTATACATTTCTCATAAATGTCAAATATTTGCAAACAAATTCAAACATGGCCTACAGTATCTACAAGCTAGCAGATACATGTTTAGAAACATTTTCAATAGTAATTAACTTCCAGTTCAAAGTGTTCACTTTGAAGTATTGCAGTGGTTCTCAAAGTGTGGTCGGGGACCCTCGGCGTTCCTTGAGTGGGGATCCAAATGCTCCCTTACGGGTTACAGGTCCATTTTGGTTCCGCTCTGTACGCTCTCAGAGACATGCGAGTCATCAAAAAAAGTTTGATAACCACTGATGTAGTGTGATGTCCGCGTGAGCATGGTAAAAATTATAAACACTGTTTGAACACGAGGGGGGTGGGCTCCAAGGAGGACCCCCGGCGTACGTACATACAGAGGCAATAACAGGAGAGCAAACAGCCCCTGCTTGCCTCCCTGGCGATACACGCCACAGATAACAGCTTAACCCATTAAGACCGGGAAAGCATCTTTCATTTCGTCTTTATTTATTTTCGTTATGGTTTACATGATCACATTAATTTACCTTTCTTTTTTTTTCTTTTTACTTTTTACATATTCCATAAATGAAAAGGAGCAGGAAGAAGATACATCTCAATCATCTATGTTTTAAAGCAACATTTTTTAACTCCGATCTGTGCTTCCGTGGAACAACATATTTTGAGATGGGGGTCCGTGGCCGAATACAATTTTGGGGGTCCTTAAAATGAAAAAAGTTTGAGAACCACTGATATTGTAGCAACATAAAAAAACAATCTAAAAACTAGAATCCCCAGAAGCAAAGATTTAGTTACAAATCTTCGCTTTGAAAAAATATATATATTCAAAGATTTGCCCACATTTTCAAAAAAAAAAAAAAAAAAGCAGATCTACAAGCTTTTAGCGCGGCACTCGGGCTATGAGCTTGTATATCTGCTATGTTTTTAATAGCCAAAGAAATCTTAACACGACACAGACGCGTTCCCGGTCTTAACGGCTTAATTCCAACCTCAGCACTTTTCCCGCCACTGTCCGAGGCGCTCAGCGCGTCCATGCATCAACGCATGGGGCGGGCGGCCCATGCTAGTCACTCTCCACTGCGACAACAACTCGCAATTTTATTCCGTGATGGAAGCCTTTTTTTGTGAGAGGTTGCCACGGCTCGGGGTCTGCACACAGGCCGCCCTCCTCCTGATGGCTTTGGTCTTGGGAGACCTGCGCCGCCTGTTTGTTTCTCCGAGAACAGGTCACGGGGGCAGACTTTTGATTGAATCGCCCCGCCGTGTGACGAGCGAGAGAGGGGAGGGCGAGATTCTTTCTCTTTTTTCACTCTTTTTTTTTTTCCCGGCGGCAATTTTTTTTTTGCTGTGGCTTGCTCTTCCCCTCTGGCGAAACATTTTCCTCTTCCACTTTCAAAAGACAAGTTTCTTGGAGCCGTTTCATCTTTCAAAGAACAGGGGAGGGGAGGGGGGGGGGGGGGGGGGGGGGGAATAAAGAAACAGGCCCCGAGATGGCTCTCTGAAGAGAACGTATGACAGATTCCAATAAATCATACCATATGGACCAGAGTATAGGCTGGATGCTTCCCTCACTTTCTGTGAGTATCATCACATCCGCGGGATAACACGGTGCGGTGTACTCTTCCAACCTACAAATTAACACAGGAATTGAGGCAACTTCCATGTCATGTGCTGTACCATGGGGAATGTCCGGGCCTTGAGCGGTTTCTAGGGTTATGTTCACACAAACAAATCTGAGTTTTGGCCTGTTCATTGGTTTTGTCAATTCTGAACAAGAAACATATATATATATATATAATAATAATTATTATTATTATTATTAATATTATTTATCCTCCTTTAATTCGACAAAGCTCTGTGCGGATGGTTAGCCCAAAATCTCTTCTGCCCGGTTTCTCCTCAGTGGCTGGATCAATTGATCTGAATTCGCAGACAGCCATTCACCATTACCATGTGCACGCAACAGCGAAGCCCGTTTTTAGCTTTCCCCAAATGTCAGCTGCTTATTAGCGTTTTTGTGTTCCCTGGCTCCCGGGTTGCCAAATCATGTGCGCATATCCCCCCACGGGTATGGTCTAATTAATAACAATTAACATATTTGAACCACATCCCTAAGTGGTTTAAAATGTGATTCGAGTGTGATTTAAAAAAAAAAATTGCAATGTTTTGAGAGAGTTTTTAGGTTTCACGTTTCAATTACGAATGGTACGAATTGGAAGCCAATAAACGTATGAATACCAATGCATTTTGTATGAATATGCGTTTTATATAAACACCAGCTTACAACTTGGAATGAAACCCTTGGCTGATTTTGTAGTTTGCTTTCCCCGTTCAGGTTAAAACCTACACAGCACATAAAAACAATGGCAGGCTGGAAAGCAATGCAGCTACAGCCAATAAAATTAATGATGGGTGTGTTAGATTTAGGTGGTGCCCAGAGCCATGGGCACAAGCATAGACAATATTCACACACCTACGTTTTTAATTTGATTAGCTCCTGCTGTGTTGCTTACATCATGGTCAGCCTCTAAGGTCAGCCTATTTGTTTGTTTTTCCTGAACTGGGGAAAAAAAAAAAAAGATGTACAAGCTGTGAGATTTCTTTTGTATCTGTGCTTTAATTAAAGCAGCACTATGTAACTTTTTAACAACTATAATAACATATTATGTCCCACAGGCTTGCAGAGACTCTTGGGTAATGAAGTCAAAGACGTTGGCAGCCATGTTATTTGTGTCCAAAGTGGCCACTGATACACCAAACTACATAGTGCTGCATTAAAGCCTCACTATGTAACATTTAGTTAACTCTTTCACTACCAGAGTATATACAACTAAATAAGGGCCGCAACGCGTCGCATTGCAACACGTTGTGAGCTTGTAGATCTGCTATTTTTAAACATTTTAGTGCTTCTACGTATAAGTCTAAGTATATTTTGAGACCAATACTTGCGTACCTTTACTCAAGTATTTTTTTTTTTTAATTCTGGACTTTTACTTGTAACAGAGTACTTCTACATTGCAGTATTGATGATTTTACTTAAGTAAAACATTTTGAGTACTTTTTCCACCAGTGCCCAACGGCACCAGAGGAGACCCGGCATTGTACCAGGCGCCACGCTGAGACGGGAGCCACATTGCACGCTACACCTCCATATGGTACGAGGTCGCGGGGGGGTGCAACGATTCAAAGGGCAAACCTTCCGCTGCATAACGAATACGGATGTTGTACAGTAGCTGCCCCCCCCCCCCCCACCCCCCCCAACCCCCCTGCTCAGAGCCTGCGGTGGAACAGCACCAATCAACAGAGGAGAGACGTTGTCACTGTTACATTTCTCTAGAAATGTTCAATGACAAGGTTTTCCGGGTTGTTTTTAAGGGGACTGCACATAAGTCCGACATCCCATGACTCCGACTACGTGGCTTCCGCGTGCGGTTAAGGTTAGGGTTAGGGTTAGGTATAGGGTTAGTATAGTAACCGTCGGAACAATGAGCCGTCGGAACAATGACATGGCACCGTTTTTAAAACCTACAGTAACTGTAGTTGTTGTTGTTACTTTGGCTAGCAGTATGCAAACAGGACTATTTCAACTATTGGGTAACCAGAAGAGCTAGTGGGCACAAAGCCTCTATGCTTTGGGAAATGGTGAGAAATAAGGTAAACTAATGCATGATTTGAACATGCTCGTAGAACATTTCACATTTAAGGCAATACTTTCAACACTTGCTATAAACCTGTGGATGCCATTAGGGCATAAACAATACGTTTAAGGGTATATTTTGGAGGAAGTCATGTATACTTAACATTATTTCATACCATTTTCCAAAGCATACTTTTATTATTAAAAGAGGTGGTGCCATGGTCTTGCACTTTTTCTGTTTTTCATGTGTCTATGAGGTTGATTAAGTCTTCTCTGACTATTTTGAGTTTCTACCTGGAGGCTGAAACCTTGAGGGTCAAACGTGCCAATAGAAAAGCAACTTTAGTGACACAGTAAAAACATACCCTCCCCCTCATTATCATAACACAACAGTGTGGGCATGAGGAGGAGGGACTAGGACAGGTGGGTGGTGCTAAGGTGGTGGAGGAGGTGCTAAGGTGAGAACCAGGTATACTTAATGAACTGGCGGCATAAAAACATAATGTTAACAATCTTCCTCCTAGTATAACCATAATACCTGATGATTATGTTTAAGGGGGGGGGGGGGATCACTGAAAATCACGGCACCCCGTCTTTAACTTTTTTCACATTTTGGAAACAACTGCCAATGTCAAACTGCAAAATATACATACACAATACATGTGTGTTGTATGGTTGAAGCATTGCATTTCCTTGTTATTATGGTATGAATAGGACTTGTCACAACCATACAGTAAGTAGTAAGTAGCTATTGGGAGGGCGGGCCGACAAACAAACCCGATACGCCTAACCCGATACATATACTGATGACAGGAATGGGAATGACAGGGACTGATAGATACAGAGATCTCCAGTATATGGGCATAAAAGAGACACAGACAGACGGATACAACTGACAAAGCCCCCCGACACTATGACTCATATCGGTCATTACATATCGGTCGCATCAGCGGTGCGGCGTAGATGTGAGAACCTTTATTTTTTTTTGTACTTTTGTAAAAACAAATAATTGTGAAATTCAGCATAATAAGTGCTTTGACTTTTACACTTTTACTCAAGTAAAACATTTAAATACAAGGCTTTTACCCGTAACAGAGTGTTTTCTAAATATCGCTGCATTTACTTAAGTAAAAGAAAGAAATCAAGAGCATACTCTCTTCCATCACTAGCTCAGAGCTGCCCGCGCTGCTGCCGACGTGGCTTTATTCCAAAAACACAGCCGGGGGTCTTGTTTTCAGGGGATAAATACCACCGCAAATGATGCTCTCTGCTGCGTGCCCCCCTCCTCCCCTCTTAAGACAGCTGATCCCCTCTTAGCTCATGCATCTTCACACATGAGTAATGACCCACAGTACAGCAGCTCCAAAACAACACCGCCGTCCGTCCGTATGTCCGTCTCGCGCATTCCTACGGAGGGAGTGAAGGCAGCGGTTCTCAAACTTTTTCATGCCAAGAACCCCCAAAAAAAGTGTTTATTTGGCCGTGGCTGACCCCGATCTGAAACTGTCTTGTGCCAGGGTAGCATTAGCAATAGTAGCAGATGCACACGCTTGTATAACTAGCTATTTTTTTAGTTTTAGGGGGGGGGGGGGGGGTCGTTCCCGTTATCCGCAGGGGAATGAAATGTACTTTTTTTTGTCATCATGTTGTCGTGACACACACTGTTCATGCTTTTGCCCTCCCCCTCCCCTCCTCCTCTTCTCTCACATCCATACTCAAGGCCCCCCCTTTCCCATTCATACCGGGACACCCTTGTCACTGCCCCCCCCCCCCCCCCCCCACCACCACCATCACCGTCGAAAGAAGGGGAAAGGAATAATATTGGCAAACGTAGTAATTACGTGCCAAGTATCTCAGCAGAGTAGCCTTACATGGCTCGGGGGGGCTCGGGGGGGGCTTCAATCAGTCCATGCTGGGTCTTTTTTTTTTTTTTCCTGGTAGGCTACTTCGTACTTCGCTTTATCATATTCTTAGTTTTATTTGAGAGAATGGCGGCAGGCAGCGTCGCTCTGCCTCTTGAAGTCAGCCATAATTGAAACGGCCGTCTATACGGGGAGATGTAAGGGTGTGTGTGTGTGTGTGTGTGTGTGTGTGTGTGTCGTGTGTGTGTGTGTGTGTGTGTGTGTGTGTGTGTGTGTGTGTGTGTGTGTGTGTGTGTGTGTGTGTGTGTGTGTGTGTGTGTGTGTGTGTGTGGCGCCGCTGCACCCTTGCAATCAAGCCCTATTTTTACTCCCGGTGTTGCGTTTTTTTTTTACCATTTTTCAAAGTGAAATATCTGGGCAATCTGTGTAGTAATACTGTATAGCGAGTCGTCCTCGCGATGCCTCTTCGCAGCCTCCGCCTCGGCTTCCTGGGTAATTAGGCACGCCAGTGAGTGCCTAAAAGCCCGATTTATACCCCAACGTCGCACGGTGGGCATAGATAGATTAGGCTTGTTTTTTTTTTTTTGGTCACGGCAGTGAGAAGGCGTTGAGTAACCCAACTCAACCTAGACTCGGACACAGTGGTGGAAAAAGTACTCAAATGTTTTACTTGAGTAAAAGTATCAATACTGCAATATAGTACTCTGTTACAAGTAAAAGTCCGAATAAAAAATTTACTTGAGTAAGACCACAAAAGTATTGGTATCCAAATGTACTTAAAGTACCGAAAGTAAAAGTACTAACACGTTTGAAATAACAGATCTACAAGCTCACAACGCGTCACACTGTAGATCGTCTATTTCCAAATAGCGTTTAGTAAACAGAATATAGTACATTTTCACAAAATGTAAGCCAATCAGGAGAGAGCAATGAAAACGCATTTTCTGTGAGCTGGAGACATATGGGAGACTCCTGTTACTGAACAAACACTCTATAGCAATGAGTACTTTCAGAATATAGAGCTATTTAACACTTATTTTAAGCAAAGCAAATCACTTACCCTATACCTTTAAGTACAGTACTTGAGTAAATGTACTTAGTTACTTTACACCACTGCTCAGACACTAACAGGAGGGCGGCGTGGAGAACGGATGCGGTATAAAGCGTGTGTGCGTGGCGGCACGAGGCAGACAAGATGGCGCGCAGGTCTTTATGGGGCTTAATTTCGCGCCACACCCGTGGCACGAAATAAGCAGATCTCACAAGCTCACAGCTTGTTAGATCGGCTATTTTCCACGAAAGACACCACACAATCAAAGACACCACACAATCGGGCGACGTGAGGCGTCAGTATTCACCCTGCACTAGCACTGTTTCTCAATGTCTGGGTCTGGGGACCACCAGGGGTCCAAATTGAACCTTATGGGGACTGTAACTCTGAGAGTATAGCAATTAATACATGTATTTGTGTACCTTTACACACTCACAGTTAAATTCACACTGCACATTTGACTGTGTAGATTGGGGTCCTGTAGAGATTCTTTTACATGTTTCGTATTGTATCAAACGGGGGTCCGTGCACACATCAAACTGGGGGTCCTTGAAATTCAAAAAGGTTGAGAACAACTGCTCTAACAGCACGTGCATTCCTCTACATCTGGCGTTGTCGGCAGTATGCAAGCGCGGCCACTGCATGCGTTCAGGGAAAATGGAGAGGGGGTGTGTGTGTGTGTGTGCAGGGGGGGGGGGGGGTATGGGGGGATCGGGGGATAGGCCAGGGGGGGTGCGGGTGTGGGTGGGGGTGGGGGTGGGTTTGAGGGGGGAGACGACGGAGAAGTTGATGTATGATCCCTGGTGGCTGGGCTGATTTGAAGCATGGAGCCGGGCAGGTGATTCCAAGGCGCCGGCTCTTTAAACAGCGTAATGAGCCAGAGAGGACGCTATACCGCGCGCCCCAACCCCCTCCTCCACCCCCCCCCCCCCCCCTCCCTAAACCAGTGGTTCTCAGAGTGGGGTCCGGGGACCCCTCAGGGGGGTTTCAGGGGGGGTCCCCAGCTTAAATGAGGAACGGTTTATGCCTTATTTTTTATTTTTTTTCAGCAATTTGGCAGATATGACAAATAACTGAATTATACAAAGAAACTATTGACATTTAATTCTTTTTATACATGTAAAAAAGCGGAAATAGCTGAAAAGGGCGAGATGTGGGACAGGGGGCACGTGAACCTTGTAAGGAGAAGCGACACTTACGTGGTAACACAGTAATCCATAAAACAAACATGGGCAAATTCTCCTTCTACAGCACGGCCACCAAGGTATGGAATAGTCTAACCCCATCCCTCAAAAAATGCAGTTTGCTGGGCTCATTTAAAACAGCCCTAAAAACTACTCTTTCTGGAGGCCAAAAGAGGAGATAGTACCAGTTTCCCGGTAGACAGACGACCCCCCCCCCCCCTCCCCTCCCCTTTTTTGTATATATATTTTTTTTCATGCTTTTTTTTTTTTTTGTACATAGTGGTATTTTTTCTCTGTATTATTAGGTTGCTATTTGAACTGTTTGGTTGCTACTATATATGTCTATGGAATTAATACAAATTTCAATCAATCATCAATGGGGCGGGTGGCGTGCATGTGCATGTGCATGTGCATGTGCATGTGTACGTGTGTAAAGGGTGACACACACACACACACACACACACACACACACACACACACACACACACAGTGTCTATAGCTCAAGCACACTTCGAGCCGGGGATCGAACCGTTTCCCCCAAGCGGCCGCCGCTCTACCGCCTGAGCCACTGTCTGCCACCCCCCCCCCCCCGAGGCTGATTCTAATAACTAGAAGCGAGCCCCCGCGTAGCTCTTGTAGATCGGCTATTGTGAAAATAGCCGATCTACAAGCTTACAAAGCCTCTCAACGTGAGGCGTTTCGAGCTTGTAGATCGGCTATTTTCACAATATTTACTTGTGGAACGGAGTCAAACAGAATGGGGGGGGTCCCAGATCAAGTACGTGTATTTGGGGGGGGGGGGGGGGGGGGGGGCGGCTTATTTTTGCGCGCCTTTGGGCTCGTTTGCATTGTGCGCACGGCAGCGCTTGTTTAGCGTACGTCAGCGCGACGTGGCAACGGACGTGGCAACGTGAAAGGTGATTGGCTGGTGAAAAGAAACACCCGGACGTGAATTTTGTGTTGGCGAAGTGATTTGCATAAGTATTGGAGCATAATGCGTTTGATATTAATTGTACATCTGCAAGTACAGTGATGGGATGCGAAGCAGCTGGTGTCACAGGCAGAATATTGAGGAATTTTGGGGGAAAATGTGGAGTTAGTTGGGCCATGTGTCTGCTTGGCAATTGAGCACATACACTCGTGTACACTCCATGACTGTGGCCGTCAATTATGGTAGCAAGATGTCTTCTGCATCCTAACATACGTTTTCTAAAAAAAAACATACGTTGTTATATCAGTGGTTCTCAAACGTTTTCATGTCAAGGACCCCCTAAATGATAATGGATTTGGCCGTGGACCCCCTATTTTGTTCCAGGGACCCACAAAAGCAAAGATTTGAGTAAAAAATGCTCTATATGCTCATAGTGCGGCAAGAAGTGACACGCTATGAACTTGTACAGTATATCTGGTATTTTTGAATAGCCAACCAATGTGCTACAGTACTGTATATACATATAACTAAAATAAAACATAACACCGATGCTTCCCCCGGTTTTAATGGGGTTAAGCATATCCACAGGCAAATATAGAGAGATCCAACGGAAATACAGACAGGTACGGTGAACGGTCTCTGTTTGTAGACATCATTTCACGTGATGCTTAGCATACTTTGGGGGGGGGGATATTAGAGTGAGAGAGCAGGAGGCGGAGGCAACAGGCTCCCGTGCCATTTTTCATGGCCGCTGATAATACATGAAAGCGTGCACACACACGTGCATGCAGCTTGTAAATGAATAAACACGTGCCTCCGTTTCAAACACAAAAAAATCCACAACGCATTTGAATTTCAAATGTGGCCGAATGATCACACCGCCCCCCCCCCCCCCCCCCCCCCCTTTCCTCCCTTAACCCATTAAGACCGGGAACGCATCTGCGTGTCATTTTTAGATTTCTTTGGGCTATTCAAAAGGGTTAGCAGATCTGCTATTTTTTTTGAGAAATCGTGAAAACGTGTGTGAAAAATCTTTGAACGTATATGTTTTTTAAAGCGAACGTTTGTAACTCAAGTCTTTGCTTATGGGGGGGATTCTACAAATGTATAGATCCTAACAGTTTTTTCAAAGTATAAAATAATGGTTAAAGTGGTCACACACAGATGCGTTCGCGGTCTTAAAGGGTTAACGATATACGTCTCATGCCTTGTGGGTGCGCGCGTGCGTGACACCTGAGAGGCGGGAGAGAGCAAATGCTGAAAGGAATGTGAGATGATGCACTGTATTAGTTTTGGAGTGTATAGTATATAGCACCCCCTCCCCCCCAAAATAAAAATAAAAATAATGAATGAATGGAACAACCTGTGTTGAAATGAAAGGCGTGTTGAGGTGTGTGTTAGCCCTGGGCATGGACCCTGTGTGTGTGTGTGTGTGTGTGGACCGTGGACCCTTCTCTCCTCCCCACCTGCATGCAACCAGTCTGGAATTGAGAAGAAGGGTGTGTGTGTGTGTGTGTGTGTGTGTGTGTGTGTGTGTGTGTGTGTGTGTGTGTGTGTGTGTGTGTGTGTGTGTGTGTGTGTGTGTGTGTGCGTGTGTGTGAGAGGGGGTGAGGGGAGGGGGGGTGCAGGCTGAATTAAACAGTCTCTCACTCTCACATTCTGTTGCACTCTCTCTCTCTCTCGGACACACACACACACACACACACGCATGCGCGCACAGACAGACACGCACACACACACACACACACACGTCTCTCTCCCTGTCTTTCACTTCCTCCCCCTCACACTTACACGTCCCCTCTCTCTCTCTCTCTCTCTCTCTCTCTCTCTCTCTCTCTCTCTCTCTCTCTCTCTCTCTCTCTCTCTCTCTCTCTCTCTCTCTCTCTCTCTCTCTCTCTCTCTCTCTCTCTCTCCTATTTTTTTTTTTCGGCGGCGTTTAAAATCAATTCATTCAGTGGACTGCTGACACAGCCCGGCGCGGAGAGAGCCCAGGATTTATGGCACCCTCTAATGGGCATGCTCTGAACCAAAGCCCTGCCGTCAGCACAATCCTGGCAGCACGCTACGCTGCATGCCGGGGCTGGGGGGGGCCGGCCCTGGCCAGCAGCGAAACCGCCCCGCCCCCCCCGCCCCACACCACCCCACCCTACAGCAGTGGTGGAAGAAGTACTCATTTATTTTTTACTGAAGTAAAAGTATCAATACTGCAAAGTAGCCGAGATGTAGCCTACTCTGTTGCAAGTAAAAGTACGGAATTCAAAATTGACTTGAGTAAAAAGTACGAAAGTACGAAAGTATTGGTATCAAAATGTACTTCCGCACCAAAAGTAAAAATACTAGAATGTTTGAAAATAGCAGATCTACAAGCTCACCACGCGTCGTGTGCTTGTAGATCGGCTATTTTCAGATAGCCAAAGTACAAAATAGGGCTAAAGTGGTTAATGTATGTTTTATAATGTAATCATTTATATCTGCAAAGTATAGTAACTAAAGTGTTCAAATAATTGTAGTGGAGTAAAAGCACAATATTTGCCTCTGAGATGTAGTGGAGTAGAGGTAAAAGTATAGACAATTGGAAATACTCAAGTAAAGTAAAAATGCCTCAAAATTGTACTTGAGTACAGTTACTTGAGTACATCTACTTAGTTACTTTACACCACTGCCCAAAGCCCCCCCGATTCATATACTTCGTCCTCGGCGCGGTGTCGCGCGCTGCGAGAAATAGCAGACCATGTAAGCTGTGAACTTGCAGCTCTGCGATCCCTCTTGGTCGTACTCGCGGGGACGCGGCAGAGCATAAATTAGGCTCACACCCTCCCTACACCCCGCTCCCCTTCCTCACTATTACCTCGCTGGCTTTTTTAAAGACACAGGCAACCCCCCCCCCCCCCCCCCCAAAAAACAAAACAAAAACGATGGTGGGCTTTCTTTCTTCTTCTTGTTGTTCTGTTTTTTTTTGCACACATCCCCATGGTTAACAGCTAAACATACCATTTCGGCAATTACTTTATAATACTGCACGTGTAAAATTGTGATTCTCAGCTTTTTTTCATTTTTAAAGATCAATCCACTTTGAGGTGCATTATAGGCCGATCTCTGGGAGCCCGATCTACAGTTTATTTCACTCTGAGAGCTCAGTGGTGGAAAAAGTACTCACACTTACTTACTTAAGTAAAAGTATCAATACTGCAATATAGAACTACTCTGTTACAAGTAAAAGTCCGGAATTCAAAATATACTTGAGTAAAATAACAAAACTATTGGCATCAAAATGTACTAAGAGTACCAAAAGTAAAAGTACTCATTGTGCAGAATGTCCCATTTCAAGTTCTCTTTTGAAAATAGCAGATCGGCTATTTTCAAATGACCAAAATATATAGGGTTGAAGTGGTTATTGTACGTTTTGTAATCAAAATCAAAATCTACAAAGTATGAAGTACACTATTTGTCTCTGAGATGTAGTCGAGTAGAAGTAAAAGTATAGAGAATTGGAAACACTCAAGTAGAGTAAAAAATACCTCAAAATTGTACTTGAGTGCAGTACTTGAGTAAATGTACTTAGTTGCTTTACACCACTGTCTGAGAGTGTGCACCAAATGGAGCCGAAAATGCATGTGTCAAGGGTCCATCTTGGCTCCATCTGGTACATTCTCAGACGTACAGAGCAGAAGACCCATAAGGGTCCATTTGGGGGGGGGGCCCTCGGCGGTCCCAGGAACCCAGCGTTGAGAAACAGTGATGTAAAAGAAAAGAAAAAAAAGAAAAGACACATGTAATGACCCATAATGCCAAGGGGTTTCATCTCTGCAGCAGAGAAAGGGGGGGGGGGGGGGGGGGGCGACGGAGACCGGGGAAATGTTAACCCATTGAGACCTGAAGCCGATTCTACATGTCTCCTAAATCCCAACAGTTGGACCCCCAAAATTATATGTATTTGGCCGCGGACCCCCTTCAAAATGTTTTGTTCCGGGGACCCCTCAGAAGCAAAGATTTCAGTTAAAGATGTTCGCTTTAAAAATATATACATTCAAAGATTTGCACACATTTTCACGATTTTTCAAAAATAGCAGATCTACAAGCTCGTAGCGCGGCACTCGGTGCCGCGCTATGAGCTTGCAGATCTGCTATTTTTGAATAGCCCAAAGTGTAAAATAATGCTTTTTAGCTCAAATCTAAAAATGACACAGTTCCAGGTCTTAATGGGTTAAGGCTTTGTTTGAATGTGAATTCGGAAATACCATCCACACCGATGACGCCCCCCCCCCCTCCAGTGGTATTCGGGTAATAAACAATGTCACGTCCGCGTCTCGCTATACAGCCAGGAAATATAACATCCACCGGCCCCCCGCTGATGAGGAATCAATAATTTGTCGACCCGCGTCCTCGTGTCAATGGGCGAGCTGGTGTTATTTATTTATTTCAATGCTACCCGATCGTCCCCCGACAAAGTGGGGATTCCGGGGCGGGGGGGGGGGGGGGGGGGTCGGGGGATAAAGAATGCAATGCCTGATCTATATTTGGTTTGTGTGACGCGTCTTGCGGGCCTAAAATAGCTAACCTAGTTGCGACGCGCCTTGAGCTTATGTGCATCACCTGCTATTCCCAGTGCGTGCGCGACACCGGACGGAGTCTAAGTATGAGTCGGGCTTAATAATACCTCTGTCATCCGTTATCAGTGGTGGAAGAAAGTACTCAGATATTTTTACTTGTGTAAAAGTAGCAATACCACAATATAAAAACACTCTGTTGTTAGTAAAAGGCCTGTTTTCAAAATGTTACTTGAGTAAAAGTACAAAGGTATTGGCATCAAAATGTACTTAAAGTACCAAAAGTAAAAGTACTAAAATGTTTGAAAATACTAGATCTACAAGCTCACAACTCGTCGCATCGCATTGTGAGCTTGTAGATGTATAAAATAGGGCTAAAGTGGTTAATGTATATTTTATAATATAATAATTTATATCTGCAAAGTAACTAGTAACTAAAGTTTTCAAATAATTGTAGTGGATAATAATTGCCTCTGAGATGTGGTGGAGTAGAAGTGTATTGGAAATTGGAAATATTCCAGTAAAGTCAAAATACCTCAAAATTGTACTTAAGTACAGTACTTGAGTAAATGTACTTAGTTACTTTACACCACTGTCCGTTATCTTGTCTGAGCGGTACTGTGTGGCTTCCTCTGGTGTGTCGGGAGGACAGTGCACGTATTCATATATTCATAACCCAGTCTGTTGTCTCTGCATCACAGACTATTTATGGCTAAGGAGGTGAGGGAAAATAGGGTGACTGGAGACAGTGGTCCACTGATGCCAAACATGTGGACCGGGGGCCCCACTGGTGGACTGTCGGAATATTGCAAGTGGGCCCCCAAATAATTGGCAAAACACTACACCAGGGGCCTTCAACGTTTTCAGGCCAAGGACCCCCTAGCTGAAAGAGAGATGAAGCAGGGACCCCCTCTATATTGTATAAAATTGTGTTTCAGATTCAACTTTTTTTGTTTACCTGGTCTGCTCTTTTTTCCCATCTACACCTATACCTCTTTGCCAAAAATATCCAATCTGCAAGCTCATTTGTGAGCTTGTAGATCTGCTATATTTGGCAAAAGTTCTCCTCAGAAAAGGGATGCTAAGGTTCAAGTGGGCAAGGTAAAAAAAAATCATATCAGACAAAGATTTGGCGGACCCCCTGTAGTAACTCTGTGGACCCCCTAGGGGTCCCGGACCCCCTGTTGAAGACCACTGCACTACACCATTTGAGGCGTAAGTGGTTAATGTCTTCGCTCGTCGGAAATATCGGACTTTCAAGCTAACAATGTGTCAGTGTGTGTGTGTGTGTGTGTGTGTGTGTGTGTGTGTGTGTGTGTGTGTGTGTGTGTGTGTGTGTGTGTGTCTTGTGTGCTGTAATGGTGACAGTGTGCTTCGTACAGTGGATTTGGTCTGGGGTCTGGACTGAATAGTAGCTAAAGTGCTACAAGCCATTAGCTTCCTTTGCAAACAGAGAAAAAAATGGTGCAGACACATTTTACACCAAGGTTCTATGAAGAACCCATAACCACTTAAACCCTATATACGTGCATGTCATCGACTGATGTCTCCCATGGGTCTATACTTGGTCCCCTCCTTGTTTCCCCCTCTACACCAAATCTCGTCGGTGAAGCTTGTAGAACGGCTATTTCCGACGAATGTTCGCCCAATTAAAGTGCCCAAAATTGGGATGCTTAGGGATACCTCAAAGAAGCATCACATTCCGCAAAGAACTTTGCCAAACGTTCTCTAGAACCACATGAGCAACAGGAAGAACAATCACTCAATAAAATGGTTATATAGTAGGTGAGGGTTCTTCGTTGAACCATAGTGTTTTAAAGGTTTCATGACATTCATTTTTCTTTTAATTATTATTTATGACCTCAATTACACCCCAAAAAACTGAACTTTGAACATTCAGTGGATTTTCTGTGTTCTGGGGTTTTCTGAATAAATAGGCAAAATAAAGTGCTGGGATTGGCCCCTGGACTTTGATGTCACAGTCCGTTAATCCCGCCCCCTCTCCTCCCCACCCCTATCCTTCTCTTTTTTTTTGGGGGGGGGGGGGGGGGGGGGCGGAGCAGAGGTAATGATTGACAGGCAAAATCCCTCAACAGCGACACCCGCAGGCAAATCGTTATTTTCATTTTTTATTTTTTTTCATTATAGCTGAAAAGCCCTCAGAACACAGAGAGAGATAAAAACCCTGCCATGGCTCACTGGGGTGGATCTTTCAGTTAAAACATTTTAATACACGTCTGAAGGACCACGATAAAGACTGAAAATGTTTTGTCAATCCGAACGTCAAGAAACCTTCAAAGGACATTTTAAAGAGCCATTACTTTTCAGCGCGTATAAGCCGGCGCGTGCCCGACAAATCACGGACTTCCCCTTCGAGCTCCCGCGTGGCCTTCTTCCGGGGCCGTCCATGTCTCTCTCCATACACCACAGCTCCAGCTATGAGTTACAAGAACCATTACTGGCCGGGCCCAAATTAGCCTCCCCATTACAGCCCGCGGTCTCCAGCTGCCTCGCCGTTAACTCGAACTGACCACTGAGCGTCGGCTTCATTATAGAGCCATGCATGTCCAACCGAGGCGCCGGCGCCCCGGCCGTCACATTCAATTTCAAAATACAATGCCGGGGCCTCCGGAATCCCCCCCCCCCCCACCCCCGTCCTTCTCTCTCGCTTAAGCTCAGCTCCTTCTCCTTGTTTCATAAAATATGATCTGATTAAAATAGATTACACACCTTGTTAGCCGAGCGTTACATATTTGATACGGCGGCTGCTTTGAGACGTCGGGGGGGCAAAGCCTCCCCCCCTCCCTTCGTGATTCAAAGGGCCTCGTGGCCTTGTTCTTTTGGCCTATTTGTTTAATAAGCTCCGCTATATAGCAGTACATGAGCGGCTGCTTTTAACCCCTTCAGGCCGGGTACGCACCTGTGTCTTTTTTCTTTTCTTTTTTTTTTTTTTTTATGTATTTGGCTATTCAAAAATATCAGATATACAACCTCATAACTATGTGCTTGTAGATCTGCTATTTTTTTTTTTTTTTTAATCGTGAACATGTGTGCAAATATTTGAATATATATATATCTTTCTTTAAAGCGAACATTTGAAACTCAAATCTTGCTTCTGGGGGATTCTACAAATGTCTTCAAAAACAGTTTCATGTCATTTTTGGGTGTCAAGGACCCCCAAAAATTCTATGTATTTGGCCGCGGACCCCCTTATCAAATTATTTCGTTCCAGGGACCCCCAAAAGCAAAGATTTGAGCAAAATTTGTTTTGCTTTAAAAATATATATTATATATTCAAATATTTGCAAAAATGTTCAGGATTTTTCAAAGAAATAGCAGATCTACAAGCTCATAGCGCGGCACTCGGTGCCGCGCTATGAGCTTGTAGATCTGCTATTTCTTTGAATAGCCCAAAGGGTAAAACAATGGTTCAAGTGGTTACACTAGATTCGTTCCAGGTCTAAATGGATTAAGTGAACAGACTCAGCCCTGCAGCAAAAAAGGCAAAGATCAATAACCACACACCTGTACAACGAGAGAGAGAGAGAGAGATAGAGAGAGAGAGAGAGAGAGGAAAAAACTGAGAGAAAGAAATCACAGGGCCAAGGATTTTCTCTCCGCTCCTTTTCCGCAAGCGGAACGAGGCACTATCGGGATAATCATGCTCCAACAATCCGATGCGGCGGAGGGGAAATCACCAAAGCGGGGAAACATTTTGCGGGGTGGAATCCTTACAGGTCAGGGCGGCAGAGTGAAATATTCAGCAGCGGTTATAGCGCCAGTGCGTGTGTGTGTACACACACAGCGCGCACACAGGTCCCCCCTGTGTGCGCGATAAACCTTCCCTGATCGTCTGGGCTGATGTGCAGGTTGATGTGCAGGTTGATGCAAAAGTTCCAAAAAGTACTCGACATGTTTTACTTAAGTAAAAGTATCAATACTGCAATGTGGAAGTGCTCTGTTGCATGGTGAAAGTCCAGAATTCTAAAGTTACTTGAGTAAATTAAGTACAAAGGTATCAAAAAGTACCAAAGGTGAAAGCACTACAATGTTTGAAAAGATCTCCAAGCTCACGCATTGTGAGCTTGTAGATCGGCTATTTTCAAATAGCCTAGGTGTGAAATAGGGCTAAAGTGGTTAATGTATGTTTTATAATGTAATCATTTATATCTGCAAAGTAACTAAAGGTTTCAAATAATTGCAGTGGAGTAAAAGTACAATATTTGCTATGTAACGGAGTAGAAGTAAAAGTATAGACAATTGGAAATACTCCAGTAGAGTAAAAAAAAAAACCTCACAAGTGTACTTAAGTACTGTAGTTGAGTACATTGTACTTAGTTACTTTACACCACTGTAGTGCGGCTGATGAAAAAGTCTGTATTATATTACGAGCAGAACAAAAAAAAAAAACGGCAGAGTCTTCGAGGGTAAATTAAACTCATTACGATCCCCGTCTCATCTTTCCCTGACTGATGGAGGAAATATCTCACCTAATCAAAGGGGGGGAGGGGGGCAACAACAAGGAAAAAAACTCCAACTGTGCAGGCCCGGGCAAAACATTCGCGACGGGGAATAATATCGGGGTGGTATAATCTCGAGGAGTCTGAAAAATATCCCCCCCCCCCCCCCTCACTTCTACGGCGAAACAAAATCCACGTGTGAGAGGGTCGGGGGGGAGGGGGGGTTGAGAACGCAATACTGGCGCTGCTTGAGGAACGCAATTATCATTTAGCGAGTCCACGAGCCGCAGCCCTGACAGGGGTCGGACCCGCGTGGAAAACTCATTTTCATTTTTCTTATTATATCATGATTGTATAAACAGTCTTAACCAGTGGCCACGGCGGCTGCAAATTATGGCAAATTAGTCCCCGTATTGCCACTTTTCTTTTTTTCTTTTTTGTTGTTGTTCTTTTTGTTAATAGCGGAGTGCAAACCAGGAAGCCCCTGGAAGTGCTTTGTTTTCTCCATAAATCAGCCAAACGGGTTGCACCTGTTGAGAGCGTAAACAGATTAGGCCCCTATTTGATTAGAGTCTTACATCAAAACATTTCTGAAAGAGGGCTCTCCCGCCCCGCTCATCCAGCGTTTCCTCCAGAGCGTTAAGTTGCTTCCTCACCTCCTACGCCCCCCGCTACTAAAAGTGGAGTTTGGCTTTCAAGCGGCAGGGGGGGGGGGGGGGGGGGGAACGCGTATAACATCCAACCGCCGCTATACGTGGCGGAGAGGGGGGCCGCGGGAGGTCCCTCATTACCAAAAGCTGCAACGGTGATCACGGGCGATAATATGGAACCATAACCAAGCAATTAGACTAATGGAAAAAAGAAAACGGTATATAAAGCCAGACAGCCAGTGGTGGAAAGTAACTAAGTACATGTACTCAAATACTGTACTTAAGTACAATGTTGAGGTATTTGTACTTTACTTGAGTATTTCCAATTTTCCAATACTTTTACTTCTACTCCACTACATCTCAGAGGCAAATATTGTACTTTTACTCCACTACAATTATTTGAAAACTTTAGTCACTAGTTACTTTGCAGATATACATTATGACCGTATCAAACAAACATTAACCACTTTAGCCCTATTTTATACCTATAGGCTATTTGAAAATAGCCGATCTACAAGCTCACAACGCGTCGCATCGCGACACGTTGTGAGCTTGTAGATCTGCTATTTTTTTTTAAATTTCAGTACTTTTACTTTTGGTACTTTAAGTACATTTTGATACCAATCCTTTTGTACTTTTACTCAAGTCAATTTTGAACACCAGACTTTCACCTGTAACAGAGCCCTTCTACATGGCAGTATTGATACTTTTACTCCAGCAAAAAATGTGAGTACTTTTTCCACCACTGTATAAAAACCGTATACATTTCCCAGCCCTGGCGTGGTGCCGCAGTGATGGCGCCGTGTGCGCGCCCCCGCGCCGCCGCCGCCGCCGCCGCCACCCCCACGGTGGGGCGGGGTGTCCCCCGAGAGCGGGGGTAGAGAAGTTGCAGAGTGAAGATAGAGAGGGGGGGGGGGGGGTGAACGACCCATTCGATTCCTCGCCAGCCACCTGCTGTATGGCTCCTCTGAGAGCCCCAGAGAGACAGAGGGCCCCATCTGGGGGAGAGGGCGTCATGCGGGGACGGGCCCGGCGGGCTCTCAGGCATATGGATAAGAGCCTCGAAGAAGCCAGTCTTCCGCTACTTTGACCGCCGCGCATTAGCTTAATGTGGGGCCGGGCGGGCGGGGGGGGGGAAAGGCTCACCGCACTGCTGGCGTATTAGTGTGGACTTATACAGCGCGACACACGGAGAAGGACACATGAGGACACATTGCAGGGTTGTTGTTTTTTTTTTGTTGGTGGGACTCACCTGCCCAGCTGGGGGTCTCCATGTACAGGTGTAGGCGGAACGGGGACTTGGGGGGCTGGGGTCACTCACTGCAGTCGCGGGTTGCTAATGTGGTCCCTGCAAGAGAAACGACACGCGGCTTTATAAAACCACTTCCAGCCCTGTTTCATAGTTTGCCGTGTACAGTACATAGGCCTACCAGCAGGTTCTATGAACTCACAAACTCACGCTGAAAGTTCCCGACGAGCTAATGCTAATGCAGAACGAGCTAACGCAGGTTGCTTGTTTCTCTCCCAACCTGGCAACTCGGTGTTGCCAGGGCGCGTATTCAAAAATAGCAGATCTACAAGCTCATAGCGCGGCACCGAGTGCCGCGCTATGAGCTTGTAGATCTGCTATTGTTGAATAGCCAAAGTGTAAAATAAGGGGTATAGTCCATCGAAAGTCCATCCCCCCCCCACCTTCTGAGAGCCTGTGACGTCCCTGGTAGGTAGGTTACATAAGAAGAGATACATCTATATGTACACACATGCAATACAACCAAATAATAATACTAATGTGAGTAAACAGGCAGTGACATACAGAGATTAGGAATACAATAGTTAAAGCCAAAGGAGATGCAGTGTCTTGATTGGCCCTCCACACTTAGAACTCACAGAGAGACCTGACGTCTGTACTGTGTGTGTACACTGTGTGTGTGTGTGTGTGTGTGTGTGTGTGTGTGTGTGTGTGTGTGTGTGTGTGTGTGTGTGTGTGTGTGTGTGTGTGTGTGTGTGTGTGTGTGTGTGTGTGCGTCTGTAAAGGAGCACCCCAGCTGGCTGGGTACTACATGGTGTGGCAGAGTGATGAAGGGTGCTCGTGGTGGGTGAGTTGTGTGTTGTCTGCGCAGGCAGCCAGAGGGGCCCCGGGCTTGGCCCGCACCCAACTGCAGACCACTTTTCTTTTTTTCTTTTTTACTTATCCCATTCACTCTGGGAACGCATCTCTGTAATTTCTTTGATTTCTTGGGCTATTAAAAAATAGCAGATCTACAAGTTCATAGCGCGGCACCGAGTGCCGCGCTATGAACTTGTAGATCTGCTATTTTTTGGGGGGAAAATCATGAATATTTGTGCAAATGTTTGAATATGTATTTTTAAAAGCGAACATTAACTCATTCACTGCCAATGACGTCTTCTGACGTCACCTAAAAAAATATATATATTTTTTTTATTTTAATTTTTTTGGGGTATTTTTTAATTTTTTTAATCTCAAAAGAACTAGGAGAAAACAATTTTCAAAAACGTAATGCTCCATCCACTTCAATGTTAAAAAAGAAACGGAGAAAAAAAATCACATTTTTCCTACCATTGTAAACACTGTATTTCTGAGTGAGACGTGCCACTTTCAAACATCAGAAACAAATGTCAACGAGGCCACGATGACCTCGTTGAAATTGGTGAAACCACACCTGAATCACCTCACTCAGTGATTAGCAACCATCAGGGGATCAATCACACTGAAGACAAACACTCTGTGACCGATTGAAAAGGTAAAATAATATAGCCTAATCCTGGCACAGGGATCAACAAGCTTGAAATAAGCCTGACAGTGAATGATTTAACTAGAAGTAGCAATACCACAATACAAAAGTACTCTGTTGCAAGTAAAAGGTCTGTATTAAAGAAATGTTACATGATCAAAACATATTGGCATCAAAATATCGTTGCTGTCGGGCAGAAAGCTCTCGTCTCCATATTTTAACTTTGTGTTTTTTCTTCAAATTAACGCCATACTTGATCACACTACAGTGTCACACTACAGCATCAAAAGTAGCAGATCGACAAGCTCACAACGTTTCACACATTTGCTGTTTTTGAATATGAATCCTGAAAAGCGACAGGCATAATGATACTTAAAGTACCAAAAGTAAAACTACTTAAGTGTAGCTACATTTGTTTAAAACCGTTCAAAAAATAGCAGATCTGCAAGCTTACAACTTGTAGATAGGCCTCTTTCGAATAGATGACCAATATGGCTCAAATGGTTGTTGCTTTGTTGTACTAATGATCTCTAAATCATCATGTAACTAACAACTGAAGTTCTCAAATAGCTGTAATCACTCACCCCCGAAGATGTAGTGTAAATACAAACTACTCCAGTAAAAGTACCTCACAATTGTACACAAGCACAGTACTCGAGTAAACATACCTACAGTAGTTACTTCCAGAGGTGGAAAAATAACAGTTGTTTTACTCAAGTAAAAGTATCAATACTGCAATGTAGATTTGCCATGGTACAAGTAAAAGTCCCGTATTCAAAATTTACTTGAGTAAATGTACAAAAGTATTGGTATAAAAATGTACTTTAAGTACCAAAAGTAGAAAGTATAGTCATTATGCAGAATGTCCCATTTCCCAAGTTTCCAAATGTATAAAATGTATTCAAATCATTTGAAAATAGCAGATCTACAAGCTCACAATGCGTCGCATTGTGAGCTTGTAGATCTGCTATTTTCAAATGGCCAAAATGTATTTAGGGTTGAAGTGTATGTTTTGTAATAATAATACAAATCTACTTAGTAACTAAAGTGTTCAAATAATTGTAGTGGAGTCAAAGTACAATATTTGCCTCTGAGATGTAGTGCAGTAGAAGTGAAAGCACTGAAAATTGGAAACACTCCAGTAAAGTAAAAAAATATATATACATACCTCAAACTTGTACTTAAGTACAGCACGCGAGTAAATGCACTTAGTTACTTTACACCACCAGTTACACTTCCAACCCCCCTTTGCCAGCCCCGTGTATAGCTGCGGCGAAGAAAGCGCATTGATTTCCTCCCCCAACAGAAATAGCTTCTCCCAAGCCGCCTCCCCCCCCCCCCCGGGTTCCTGATTAAGCATTCGGCAGGGAGAGGCCCCGTGCCAGCGCGCAATTTGTCATTTATCAAAAGTAATTAAAAGCAATTTCTTTTCTCTTGTTGATTGGGAATTGACTAATTGTTGGGACTGTATGAAAGGCGGGGGGAATAAATAAAACAACGGGCTAGGAATGGAATGCATTTTGCATAAAACTCTGAGGGAAGGCATAAATGCTGTTGAAATGCGTTTGGGCCAGACATCTGGCAGTGTGATTTCTCTCTCTCTCTCTCTCTCTCTCTCTCTCTCTCTCTCCGCATGATTATATGACTGCAGAACCCCAAACAGTTGTTGAGACCGTTCTGATACTGTATAAGAGCCCACAGCCATTAAATAATATATGGCAGAAAACCTCTTATATATCCATATACTTTAAAAAAAAATTGCGGTTGTTTTTTTCTTTCCGTAAATGAATCCTTTCAGACCGGGAACGCATCTGTGTAGTTTTTTTTAGATTTCTTTGGGCTATTCAAAAAGAGCAGATATACAAGCCCATAGTGCTGTGAGCTTGTAGATCTGCTATGTTTTTTAAATTGTGAAAATGTGTGCAAATCTTTGAATATATACTTTCTATTTGATTTGCACACATTTTCAAGATTTCTCCAGATCTGCTAGAAAAATAGCAGATCTACAAACTCATAGCGCGTTGTAGATCTGCTATTTTATAATCTTAAGATGACACAGATGCGTTCCAGGTCTTAATGGAGTAATGCTCTACTTGACCATACCGCAGCGTCACTCAAAATCATCAAAAGTATAGCAGATCTACAAGCTCGAAATGTGGCACAAAAGCGCCACCTTTTGGGCTTGTAGATCTGTTTTTGACATGATATGAGGTTTCCACCCCGACAGAGACGATATTTACAAACAGCGTAATATCGTTCGCTGACGGACAGAAACCTTGTATCTCCACGTTTCCACTTCTGAGTCAGATTACCAAAAATCGTAAGACCAGAGGCAAATCGTGTTTCCTCGATTTGATTCTACCTTGTTTAGTCTAAAAGATAAGATTTGAGCTGGATATACAGCAAATTTGGATTCAGCACCCCTTAATACCCCTAAAAACAGTGTATGTCATACATTAAGATGCATATTTTCTTAAATTCTGCCAGATTTTTGTTTTGTTTTTAGTGCAGTGCAAACATAGTGGAAATAACAGATCTAAAGCTCTGAGCTTTTTTTATTTTTTTATATTTTTGAAATATTTTTAAAGTGAAAGTGAAGTGGTTAAGTGTGGGTTGTATACCCCCCCTGCATGATATTAGTAAAAAACCTCATATATTGATGACTATAGCCAACTATAGTGGGTGTTTTCAAATGTAGGCTACAAAATGTAAAAAGATCTTTAATCTTTAATCTCACCAAAATCTTTAATCTCTGGATTGTAGATCGCCCATTTTCACAAAGCCAAAGTTTAAATAGGGCTGAAGTGGTTAATGTATGTTTGTAGGCCTAATAATAATCCAAATCTACAAACTAACAATAGTAACCAAAGTTTTTCGAATAAATGTAGTGGAGTAAAAGCATAACAAATTGGAAATACTACAGTAAAGTAAAACAACTTGAGTACAGTACTTAAGTAAATGTACTTAGTTACTTTCCACCACTGCCACTGGCGAGCAGTAGGCCTACAAGGCGCCCAGCGAGCCCCAGAGGTTAGAGCTAGTGCATCTATCCAATGAAACCAAAGCAATACCATTTCAACATTATCGGTAACAACCTCTGAAATGCACCATTACCTTCTATAAGGGCAGAATGAAATGTCAGAATTGATTTGAGGGAGGGAGGGTTGAGCGGAGGAGCTATGTCGGCAGCCATTTTGTTTCGACGTCCCCCCTCCCCTCCCCGCCCCCCCTTATATTCGGTGTCCCTGGATCATTAGCGAGACTCTGCCGGGTGCTGGGGCGAACATGGAAGGTGGTGTGGGCAACTGTCGCACGCACGCATGCACGTGTGCACGTGTGCGCACACACACACACACACACACACACACACACGCACACACACACACACACACACACACACACACACATGAACACGACATGCACACTTTTGTGTTCCTATATTTGCAAGGACGGCAATTATATTAATGCAATTTTTACCCTTTTTTGGGCCATTTATGGCCTTAACCCTATAAAGACTGATTTTGATCTGCCATTTTGATCTGATTTTGATCTGCCATGTTCGGTGTGTGTGTGTGTGTGTGTGTGTGTGTGTGTGTGTGTGTGTGTGTGTGTGTGTGTGTGTGTGTGTGTGTGTGTGTGTGTGTGTGTCTGTGTGTGTGTGTGTGTGTGTGTGTGTGTGTGTGTGTGTGTGTGTGTGTGTGTGTGTGTGTGTGTGTGTGACGCTCACACAAGCTCACAATGCGACGCATTGCGCACTTGTAGATCTGCTATTTTCAAAAGATTTTAATACGTTTTTTTACACATGATACCTTGTGAAATGGGACATTCTGCATTGTAAGCACTTTTAATTTTGGTACTTTGAGTATATTTTGATGCCAATACGTATGTACTTTTACTCAAGTAAATTTTGATTACGTGACTTTTACTTGTAACAGAGTATTTCTACATTATTGCAGCATTGATACTTTTGAAGTACAAAATGTGAGTACTTTTTCCACCACTGGTAGTAACGCACGCACACACACACGCACGCACAAACATCTCTGGTGACAGTGTGCAATGAAAATGTGGGCTTATAGGTAGGTGTGGTGCAGAAAATAATAACACAAGAGAGAGAAATTAGTGTTAAAATAAATAAATAAAAAGCTGCAGCGCGCCAGAGGAGTCGTTTAAATTTCCCACCCACTTTGGATAAATAACTTCAGACACACACACACACACACACACACACACACACACACACACACACACACACACACACACACACACACACACACACACACACACACACACACACACACACACACTCACGGATACCTGGCTTTGCTCTGAGCGGATCACGTTTCCAGCCAAACGCGCTCTCCATCTCGCTCTCCCTCTCTCTCTCCCTCTCTCTCTCTCTCCCTCCTTCCCCCATTCCCTCCCTCAGCTTCGCCAAACCGACCGAGCCCGCCCGCCGCCGCAGCTTCGCTGAGACCATTTGAATATCCCTTTGAAGGCTGCGAGATGGACAAGCTACGCTATCATTGCCTGGGAACCCAGAAAATAATTGGGCAACGGTGGGAGAAAGCCTGGTGCACATCCCAGCCCCCCTCTCTGTGGAGCCATATCCCTGCTCCGAATATCTAATTGAGCGATTCTCAAGCCCCTCTTTTTTTTTTCTCCTCTTCCCCTTCATTTCAAGTATACCCCCCAGTTTGACGTGCATTATAGGCCACGGACCCCCGTTTGATATGATGTTTTATCTCTCAGACCCCAACCCACACTGTGGAATCCTCTGTGTTATTTTTGAACTTTGAGAGTGTACAAATGGAACCAAATGGGTCCATTTGTACGCATTCATGCACTCTCAGACAAACATTAACCCTTTTAGCCCTATTTTATGCATAGACTATTTGAAAATAGCTGATCTGCACTCACAACGCGTCGCATCGCGATGCGTCATGAGCTTGTAGATCAAACATTTTTGTACTTTTACTTTTGGTACTTTAAGTATATTTTGATGCCAATACTTTGTACTTTTGCTCAAGTAACATTTTGAACACAGGCCTTTTACTTGAGAGTATTTTTATATTGTGGTATTGCTTTTACTTAGGTAAAATATCGGAGTACTGCTTCCACAAGCAAAATTGCTTGCTCAGGGTGGGATGTCGGGTCTCTTCTCTACATGTAAAGTGTCTTGAGACAACTTGTTGTGATTTGACACTTTAATAACATTGAATTGAATTGAATTGCCCATAAGGGTTCATCACTCGCTCAAAGTTTGTGAATACTGTATTAACAGATTTGTTAGGTAGTGCAGTCAGGTAATGCTCAAAGGATAACACAAAAAAAGCAGCCAGCGGGCTTGTTTCCATTGTGTTCCAGTTAGAGACGCTCCGTTTGTTTTTTTACTTATATTTTTTTATCCCGCGATCTTGTAATTCTTTTTCGCCCCGGCCCGTGCCAATTTTCCTGGGCGCTACACTCTCCCCACAGCCTAGGGAGCCCAGGGCCGAGCTCATGCCTCCTTCAATGCATGAGAGCCAACTGACCTTCTTGTCACGTGACAGGGAGGAGTTTTCCCGGTAGGACGTAGCGCGTGGAAGGAACACGTTATTCCAACCAGTTCCCTTCCCCTCCATCAGGCGCCCCGGCTGTCATGGGGGAGGCAGTATAGCGAAGCGACCAGGATTACTACATGTTTTTGTGAGGGTATTAACTACCCTAGGAAACACGGGGAGAACATGCATACTCCACACAGAGTAGGCCCTTTCGCCAACCCCACCTAGGGTATGGGTGCTGATGACGCGGAGGGGAAGACACGACCCCAGCGCCCACAGCGTCCCCGGCGGGAATCGAAACCAGGACCTTCTAGCCGCGAGGCGACAGCGCTACCGACTGCGCCACCGTGCCCCTGTAAGGCCCCGTTTGGACTACAGGACGGCCCCTCAAACCCCACGTTGAGAAACGACGGCCTAATTGAGCCTCTCACTCTCTCCGCTAGCTTTTTGTTTACATTCGTCACGAAAATCTCAATTACTTATGTTCCCCCACAACATGTACGGTTATTAATGCTCTAATTATGCCCACTCTCTCTAATCTTTCTTGCCGTTGCAATTTGGCTGATGTATGTATGTCCGCACGAAGTGGCGGCGAGTCCCCCCCCCCCGAGTTTCAAAATGTACTTAAAGTATCAAAAGTAAATGTACTAAAATGTTTGTAGATCTGCTATTTTCAAATTGCATAGGTATAAAATAGGGCTAAAGTGGTTAATTTATGTTTTATAATGTAATCATTTATAACTGCAAAGTAACTAGTAACTAAAGCTTTCAAATCATTGTAGTGGAGTAAAAGTTCAATATTTGCCTCTGAGATGTAGTGAAGTAGAAGTAAAAGTACTGAACATTGGAAATACTTTAACATTGGTAAAAGTAACTCACAATTGGTAAAAGTAACTCACAATTGAACTTAAGTACAGTACTTGAGTATGTTAGTTACTTTACACCACTGATTAGGAATCTATGTGCAAAGCAACTCATACTGTACCTCCAGGGAGCAATGCCAAGGACAGCCAGAGAGAGAGAGAGAGAGAGAGAGAGAGAGCTTTGCATATAGTTTATCTATACGAAAGGGATGTATGAGGGGCTCATGGATCACATGTGTGTGTATATAATGCCGTATTTGCGTGACGCACGTGGGTCAGAATAATTGGCTTGCAGGGAATACCCAGAGCAACAACAAATGGAGAAGCAACAGACATTGGTGGAGGAAGTATTCCTTTTTTTTCTTACTTAAGCAGAAGTAACAATACCACTACCAAAATAGTAAAGCATTGGCATTGAGATACGAAAATATAAGTAATAACATTTTTTTAAATAGCCCAAACATAAAATAGGCTTAATTGCTTAATGTATGATTTGTATGATCTCAATCTGCAATGTAACCATAGTAACCAAAGCGCTTAAATAACTGTAGTGGAGTGGAAAAGCGTGCCGTGCTGCTTGTACATCTGCTATTTTGTTTTGAAAAATCTCGAATGAAGTCATTGAAAGGTGAAACACCATTAAAAACATGTAAGAAATTGAACAAAACATTTGAAACATATACAGGTCATAAAGCCAAGGTACGTAAGACCAGAGTAGCTATAGCGTGAGAACTACGGATTTGGAAGGCATTTGTAGAATCGGCCTCAGGTCTTAAATGTTTAGATGAAAACAATAGGCTCTATGCACAGCAGCCATATTGGACAGAAATTGGGCCCCTTCCTCGCTTCCTTCACAGGTGTTACTAATGATACTAATGAAGGCTCTGTTCCATTTAGTGTAGCACAGTGGTTCTCAAACTTTTTAATTTCAAGGACCCCCATAACTCTGAGAGTGTACAAATGGAACCAAATGGACCCGAGAGGGTCCATTTGGTTCCATTTGTACAATCTCAGAGTTACACCCTCTCAAGGAACCATGAGGGTCCCTGGACCACACTTTGAGACCCACTAGTATTTCTAGTGAGCCAATATTCACACTCTGTTTGACCAGAATGGAACAGAGCCTTCATTAGTATCATTGATAACACCTGTGAAGGAAGTAAGAAGAGGCCCAATTTTTCTCCAAAATGGCTGCTGTGCATAGAGCCTATTGTCTTGCTGGGAACATCCAGAGCAAAAAAAACAAACCGCGAACCGACGGATTGCCGTTGGTTTGGAAGCCGGACAAGAGCGACGCCGGAGAGAAAAAGAAAAAGCTATCTGAGCACCCCGATCCTTCCGGGGGAAAAGAACTGGCTATAGGTGTGACAGCTTTAGTGGGCTGAAATAATGTGGCTGAGAGGCTAGAGGAGCCCCCACAGAGAGGCTGAGAGGGTCCAGCACAGCCCCCGAGCCATGAGTGTTCTGCAAGGCTTTCCCTTAGAGCACTTTTACACGGGCACAAATTAGCTGAAAGGAATGGGCTTCTGTTGCACACGCAACCATACACGTGCATGTGCGCGCGCACACACACACACACACACAGACACATGTGTGCACGCACGCGCCCACACACACACACACACACACACACACACACACACACACACGCGCACACACACACACACACACACAAATGCACGCACACGCACACATACACGCCACACATACTGGGCCAGCAGTGCCGCTGCCTCATGGATGCACACACACAAACATAATTATTCTTCGTAGTTCTTAGATGGTTCTATACATTCCACGAAGAACCACCATCATGGTGTGCCTCAGTTATGTTTTTTGATGGTTCTGGGGCATGTCCAAACAGGCAAACGTTCGCAGAAAATAGCAGATCTACAAGGTAGATCGAGGGGGATAGGGGGGGGGGGGGGGGGGGGGGCTAAACAAGAGCCCTGCTCCGGCCCATTAAGTATATACGTTTAAGAGGTTGAGGGTTCTTCGTCTCCGAAGAACCAGTCTTGGTTCCAGTTGGAACCTTTATTTTAGGATTGACAGGGTGCGTGTGTGTGTGTGTGTGTGTGTGTGTGTGTGTGTGTGTGTGTGACTGGCTGGCGCAAGAAAACAAGAACAAGTAGTGGGGGAAAAAGGGAAAGGGGGAGAAACAAAAAGGCCTGAAACTTGGACGACAATGAAGAAACGGGGGGGGGGGGGGGGGGGGGGTCGTCGCCATAAAGCGCCGGGAAAATAAGCTCTCACTCTGAAACGTTTATGGCGGGGCTCAAAATATCTGATGATGCTCCTCGCGTAGCTTTTAATCTTTAATGTGAAAAATTAATCATCCCATTCATTATTTTAATAGCTGTCATTTTTCTCTCCCCAAAGTGGTGATTTATAACCGCGCTCGGCCCCGCGCAGGGCTCGCGCGAGAGGGATTTATAGTAATGTTTGCACCAGGTAGCCCGCAACCATATTTCATTACTCTGACAAGCCATTAAAATGCCCTGGTGATTAAACAACAGCACGGAGGTCAGCCTCTCGCACGGCCCCCCCCCACCACCCCCCTCACCGCTATCCCTATCACCGCTATACCGCGCTGTGGGCTGCCTGCCGCCGAGAGCTGCAGTCATTCAGACCGGCGTTGCCAGATTTTGCGAGAGCAAATAAGCAACCAGGAGGTCTATGAAAACAAGCCCAAAAGAAGCGACTTGGATGGGCCACATGAGCACTGCTGGCTATTTGAAAATAGCAGATCTACAAGCACACAACGCATTGTGTCCATTGCATGTGAGCCTGTAGATCTGCAACAACAAAAAAATCATAATAATAAGACAAAAGAGACAACAAAAGCAGTGCAAAATGTGGAATATTTTAGAAAAATGTTAAAAACACAAATCTTGTATGGGGTAGTAGCACCAAATACATTATTAATCTGAGGGTCCGTGACGTGAAAGATGTTTGAGAACCACTGGTTTAAACAACATTTAGGAAACAAACCCAAATAAGCGTGTACACTTGAAAAACAAGCCCAAATAAACACAACCCGCAACTACTGTACCAATATTTATACGTGACTTTACAGAGAAAAACAAGCCCACAGTCGCTTACAATAAGCAGACGTGGCAACACTGATTCAGACAGCGAGAGACCCCCACGGCACCGGCAAAAAAAAAACGTTCCGCTGCCTCCTCCCTCCTCCCCTTGCCCCCCCCTACCCCCCCCCCCCCCGGGCTGGCAGTAGTAAGTTTCTATTACAATGTATAGGGCGAGGGGCCAGTTCAGAATAATATATGGCTATACATGCACTGTAAGGGGAGGGGGGGGGGGGGGGGGGGGGACTGGGACTCAAGTTGACAATGAAGCCTCCATTATGTTCCGTGCTCCAGCGCCACGACCGCAGGCAGGGGGATCTAGAGAGACGCACATGATAAAACCCACATGAGCCCCCCCATAGCATCACTGTTCTGGGCACGTCATCGTGACAGGCGGATAGTGGATGAACTCCTCGGTTGTGTTGATTTTGACAGCACATTTTGATTCAGTTTTGGTCATAGTCTTTTGAATCAACATCTATTTAGTTTTATTCATTGTAACAATGAATAAAACTAAATAGATGTTGATTCAAAAGACTATGACTAAAACTGATTATCAACCCTGGTAGAAGGTACACTTTTGTACCGCGAGTACTGGCTAGGTGTACCGCGAGCTTTGAAGAAAGTGTGAAACCAGCCCCTCGAGAACAATAGCGCCACCCGCTGTCAATCGATACGGCCATCATCCGTTTCACACACAACCACGCCCGTGTCCATTCAGTGTAGCCTAAGCCGCTACACTGAATATTTGCATTCCTATGGGTGAGACCATCACCCATAGGAATGCAAATATGTAATATTACTGTATAAAAGGAGCACAGGGTACATGCTTTGGCACTCAGTATTATTACTACAAGATGATGAGAGCTCCACCAGCAAAGAAGAGATGCACCCAGGGCCAGAAGACGCTAAATTTCGCCATCATCAGCAACATATTGCCGCTGCCAGATCCTCCTGCAAGCACCGCTGCCGGTGTGTCCGGGCCACCTCGACCTGCCGACGAGCTGGCCGCACAGGGCAGCTGCAACAGCAGCACACACAACAGCACCGCCGCCGCCAGCGTCCTCGCCGTGCCGCCGGGAACAACAACAGCGACAAGCAAGACGACTACAGCCAGACTGTACCGTGATGACTACATCAAGTTTGGCTTCACTTTTATGGGGGACCCATCTAATCCTATTCCACTGTGCATCGTGTGCGGAGACAAGCTCGCAAACAGTGGTATGGTTCCCAGTAAGATGAAACGTCACCTTGAGACCCACCATGGAGAAATCGCCACAAAGGACAAAGACTATTTTGTGAGTTTGAAAGCTACTAAGGCGAGACAGAACAGACAACTGCATTGTTACGCAGTACCACCAGCACCAAGGTTAATGACAGAGCTCTGGAAGCTAGCTACCAAATTGCAGAGCTTGTGGCAAAGTTAAAATTGCCACATACAGCAGCAACATACATGTTGGCTGGAGCCAAAATCCTGGCTAACGTAATATTGAGTTTTAAAGCATTTTTTCTAAAAAGGACTCAAGTTTCAAACAAAGACATTTGTACTGGCTTAAAAAGTGTTTTTTTTTTCTTTCTAAAACAGTTTCACACTAAGACTATTGTGGCCAATTTTTCCTATATATATATTTTGTTTAATCTTTTTGAGTTTTTAAAGTATTTTTCTGGGAAGGTGAATCCAACTCCTCTGTTCATTGCAATGACAAGTTTATATATTTGTAGGCCAAATTGAACATGTGTGTGCTGTTTTTTAGTTCAAGGTTTCTTTATTGACATCAAAGCAAAACAAGTTGTATGTTTCCAAAAAATAAATCGGTGAAACTGAGGCACTGTGTCTTTCCTTTTTTTTCATCTTCTCCATTCATTGCACTGACCCAAGTTTATATATTTGTAGGCCAAAGACATTTTGTAATGTTCAAGGTTTCTTTATTACATCTTGTGTACATGAGAGTAAATATTTTGATAAACACTAAATGTACAGTTGATTCAGTCGACTAAAATGTATTTTGCCGGTGCCTTGATGGTGTCGTAATGGCTGATTTTACACTTGGTTGCATGCTGAAAATAGCCGATCTACAAGCTCGTAGCTTGTAGATCTGCTATTTTCAGAGTGCAACACCTGAGCGCAACCAAACATAAAATGACTAAAATGTCCTTTAGTTCTACTGGATCTCTTCTCCATTAGTCCCTCCTTGAAATTTTAGTCTAGTTTTTATTTGTTGACAAAATTCTCAATATATTGAGTCTTAGTTTTAGTCATCATAGCTTAGTTTTTATTTAGTTTTCGTGAGTGAAAAAAAGGTAGACGACGAACAGTTTTTTGTCATAGTTTTAGTCGACAAAATCAACACTGCTTCACGGCGGGATTTGATGAACTCGACGCGCTCGGGTGGCGCAGTGGTAAGGTCCCTACCCACCACCACCACCACCACGGAGGTTGTGGGTTCGAATCCACCGTGGTGCATTCGAACACAATTGGCCCGTGTTCGGGGAAGAGAAGCCGGGTGGGGAGGAGGGTGATATTTGTCATTGCACGTACTCCTACGGGCTGGGGGCGGCACCTGTAAGCACGGCGTGCTGGGCGGGAGGTGTAGGACGAAGGTTCTACGTCCTCCTGGTGGGGGCTCCTCACTGGCAGGTGAGTCAGTAGGACACGACAGCAGTGACAACACACCAATGTGTGTGGGGAGGAATTCATTGGCACATAACGACCAAATTGGAGAGGAAAACGGGGGTATAAAATAATTGTTACAAATAAAAAGAGAGACTTTGATGAACTTTCTGCAGAAATGGATGAACGACTTAACGTCAGGTAAAAACTGATGAAGATTGGACACAAAAAATTATGAACATTCTGAACAAAAAATTGAAACCTTTGGCAAATGCGGAAGTAGATTCTACAAAAACGGCTGGTAATTCCGCAATAATGGAGGAATATTCGGTACGAAAGGATGACCATTTGCCAACACATTAAGCACAATTAGCCTATCTACATAGGCCACAACGTAACGTGGGGTGGGGGAATGCAAATGTCACGTTCTATACGCGAGAAGGCAAAGCGAACGCACAATGAATTCTCTCCGCCTCCTGTCCGTGATGCGCTGGGTATAAGACGAGAGAGAGAGAGCGAGAAAGACTTGAACAGCAGGTCAGGGAGTAGGAGAGTGAGCGAAGGTGCGAGAGGGTGGGATTTAGATCCCCCCGCCCCCCCCCCCCCCCGCATGTACTGTTAGGCATACATACTGTTCACGTCTCGTACCCCGAGTCCAACGGTTCGGGAATTGATCACCGATGGCGCGTCTGACAGTGACTGACAGGGCCTGTAATTGCTATGTTTGCTTTGGGACCCGAGCAGACGAGTGTTTTGGGCGATGGGGGCCGTCTGCTTCGAAATGTACTTCAGTGCGTCACCCCCCCCCCCCCCATAGCTAAATGCTTGGGGGGGGGGGGGGGGGGGGTCCAAGATTTGGACATTAGGTCATGTACAGCGTCAGAGGTGGAAAAAAGTAATCATACATTGTTTACTTGAGTAAAAGTATCAATACTGTCCTATAGGCGGGGATGGCGAAAGGGCCTTTCTGTGTGGAGTTTGCATGTTCTCACCGTGTCTCCTAGGGTAGGTACCCTCACACAAAAACATGCAGTAATCCTGTTCTCTATACTGCCTCCCCCTGGTCAGCCGGGGCGCCTGATGGAGGGGAAAGGAACTGGTTGGAATAACGTGTTCCTTCCACGCGCTACGTCCTACCGGGGAAACCCCCCCCTGTCAGGTGATAAGAAGCGGCCCGCTCACCCCTCATGCATTTTAGGAGGCATGAGCTCAGTATGGGCTCTCCCCAGGTTGGCAGAGGGAGAGTAGCGCCCAGGATTACATAGACAATTGGCACTGGGTGAAAAAGAATGGGTTACCGTGGGATAAACATTTTAGGAAAAAAATGAAAAAAATACTCTGTTACAAGTAAAAAGTCCGGTAATCAAAATTTACTTGAGTAAAAGCACAAAAGAATTGGCATTAAAATATACTTAAAGTACCAAAAGTAAAACTATGCATTATTTTATTACACGTCTAAAATATATAAAACATTGTTTGAGCAGATCTACAAGCACACGACACGTCGCATGGGCGTCCTACCTTGTCTGAATGCTGTCCATTGTGGTTTTGAGTTACAAGACGGGGTCAGGGGCTGCCCCCCCCCTATTAGTCTAATGCTGCCCCCCAGGACACTGCTGTATATTTCAACACCGTGGACCGTGGTACACTGCATAGGGATGTGTATACGGCTAACGGTCAGGAAACAATGCACAGGAGTGTGGTTCTATTCCTTATACTGTAATGATTCTAAAACATTTACATTTCGAGGAACAGGTGTCACGGGAATCGTGTGAGATGCACATATTATGGAGATTATGGAGACATATGGAGATTTTCAACATGCACCGACATCAGAAACAACGGAAACCATAAACCTATTCAATCCGGGGACCTATCTTTGTCATTTTAGATTTATTTGGCTATTCAAAAAAATAGCCTATTTTAGTGCTATTTTTGAAAAAATCTTGGACAATTGTGCAAATCTTTATATTCTACAGCTTTATGAAAAACCCTATGTCGCTATATCAGTGGTGCTCTAACTGTTCCATGTCGAGGATCACCCAACATGATATGTATTTGGCCGTGGCCCATTGTCGGACTTGTTATGCCATGGCCTGGACCCCCCATATTGAGTACTCATGTTTTAGTCCACTGTTTCCCAAACAGTGGGTCGGGACCTATGTGTGGGGTCGCGGAGCAATTTTTATGGGCCACGAGTAAATACCCCTTTATTTTTGGTTTCCTATTGTTTTTGTATTCTTATTATAAAAAAATCACACACAAAAAAAAAAAAAAAGTTTCAAGAGTAAAAACATTTTTTTTTTTCAAAAATAATTCCTTTATTGTTTTCGGCATTAATTAGTGGGGATTTTTTTTTGTGTTAAGAAGTAGTGGAAATAGCAGATCTACAAGCTTGTAGATCTGCTATTTTCACTAGTTTGGGTTCCGGGGAGACATCAAACTTCTCGTGCTAAAGAGTTTGGAAACCAAACCAGACTAAAATGTTGTCCATGATTAGTAAATGAATTGTTATTCCTCACCATGGAGGGATGTTGCTACACGTGGTCTTGTTAAATTTCTTGGCAAACGTTTCTTTGTTACTTTCATAGTCCAAAACACAGCAATATTCAGAGTGTTAATGAAACAGCAAAAGTGTTTTTTTTATTTTATTTATTACACTTTCACTGTTGAATTAACACGCCACATTTCTCTGCGATACTGAGGCAAAACTATCAACAATTGTACTTCCACGTTCCAACTCATAATAACACATGTTTATGCCTAATAAGGAGATTAGTTTAATGTGTAGTCATTAACTCAAAATGTGCATGTAAACAACTAACCGACAAACAAACCAAAACAAAAACAATGTAATCGCTGTAGCAAACACAGGTGGTGGCAAACAACATGGAGCATGGCCATTTTCACGGCCGAAATAACATATATATCACGGCCAAATGCAACTACATTTCAAGAGGAAAAAATATATACAGTATAGGACATATTGTAAAGGTACTATTTCTAATAGTGCTATTTTCTAATTCTGAATATGTTTTTCTTTGTATTAGTTATTTTTTTCCTCACATGTATCAGTTCTCAGCTGGTCAGGATCCTGACCTCGACACTTCAACAAGAAACCAGTGGTGTAAGAGACATTTACTCAAGTACTGTAATTTTGAGGTATATTTACTTGACTTGAGTATTCCAGTTTTTTTATACTATAACATACATCTAAGAGGCACATTTTACTTTTTACTCTAATACAATGATTTGACAGCTTTAGTCACTAGTTACTATTTAGAGTATTATTACAAAACATATACATTAACCACTTACTAAGTACTAAGTACCAAAGTAAAAGTACTAATTATGCAGAAGATCCTATTTCACAAGTTTTCAAATGTATAAAAAATCCTTTGAAAGTAGTACAGCTCGTAGATCGACTATTTTCAAACTGCCAAAGAATATAGGTCCGAAGTGGTTTTGTAATAATAATCAAAATCTAAAAAGTAGCTGGCAACAAAAGTTTTCAAATAATTGTAGAGGAGTAAAAAGTACAATTAGTACAAGTAGAAATTTGGAAACACTCCAGTAAAGTAAAAAATATATATATATACTACAACATTGTACTTAAGTACAGTACTTGAGTAAATGTACTTTCCACCACTGAAACCAATCTTGCTTGGAATGAAAGCTGGCTCTGCACCCGGCCAGGCGGCTTGGAGACTCTCTGCTCCTTACAAGAAGTTATTAAAAATGGATGCTCAAATGAATCACGCTGGCAGTGACACGTTCTCGCCAAATTCTTCTTGAACTTCCAGTGTAACCCCCGTACCACTTCAAAGCGGGCGGAATTAAATATTAATGCCATTATCTAAGCCCTTACTAATGTTATCTAAGCTCGGGGTATCTAACCCATTTAGACCGGGAAAGAATCTGAGTCATTTTTTTAGATTTCTTTGGGCTATTCAAAAATAGCAGATCTACAAGCTCGTAGCGCGGCACAGAGCGCCGCGCCACAAGCTTGTAGATCTGCTATTTTAGAAAAATCGTGAAAATGTGTGCACATTTTTGAATATATATATATATTTTTTAAAGCAAACCTTTCTAAATCAAATCTTTGCTTCTAGGGATTCTACAAATGTCTTCTAAATCCTAACAGTTTTTTGAAAAAACGTATGTTTCTATATCAGTGGTTCTCAAACCTTTTCATGTCAAGGACCCCAAAAATATATGTATTTGGCCGCGGACCCCATCTCAAAATATGTTGTAATAGGGACCCCCAGAAGCAAAGATTTGAGTGAAAAACATTCCCTTTAAAAATATATATATATTCAAATATTTACAAAAAATGTCACGATTTTTCAAAAAATAGCAGATCTACAAGCTCATAGCGCGGCACTCGGTGCCGCGCTATGAGCTTATAGATCTGCTATTTTTGAATAGCACAAAGAAATCTAAAAAATGACTCCAAAGACATCTAAAATAACAGAGATGCGTTCCCCGGGATTGAATGGGCTAATAAGGTTACAATTATGTTATGAGTGACCCAGATTCCGCTTTTGGACTCCAGTAGTTATCGCGATTGAGGGAGGTATTAGATTTGTAGTTTTGGCGACCTAAGAACGTGTAACCTAATCTGTGTATCAGGCTATTTGATCCAGCAAAAAAAAAAAAAAAACTAACAAGATTATGGGAACGGGAATGCATGCGAAAGAGCAAGTGAAAATTGTCGATGATTAGAGTATTCATAATTGATGAGTGAAGAGGGAGCTAAAAAAAAAAAAAGTTTTCGACAGCGGATGTGTAAGCAGTTCAAACGCTTGGCAGATCTACAGAGAGACGCAACAGACAGGCTCAATTCAGCGTTTTGTCATTTTGGGAGAATATTATTTTTGAACCGGTTTAGTGACTCTTTAGCCGGGGCGATTGCTACCATCTGCCCACTCGTAAATACGGCGATCTGATCCGCCTGACACTTGAGCAGTGGTGGAAATGACGTAGATTTACTAAACTTTACTTTACTTTTACTTAAGTAAAACATTAAGTACTTCTTCCACAACAAATGGTAACATTGTACTTGGACACGTCGACTGTGCTTTGCCTCGGCAAGGGCCTTGGCAAAGCACAGTCAACAACGGGTCCACCGGAAAGAAATCCCCCAGTTCCATTGGAATCCACTGAAGCCAACCCAAAGCGTGCCAGATCACTAATTGCACAATTTAAAAACCAAAGTCTCTGGCGTGCGTGTCATCTGAAACGGAGACAGAAGAGCCGCCGCTTAATCAGCCCGACTCAACGTGGATCTGCAAAGAAACACCCCCCCCCCCCCCCCACCCCCCACCCGGCATATGCTACGTGTCAACAAGCCGAGCCCAAAGACAAACAGCCATTGGCTGGCTGTCGCGGCGGCGTCCGGAGAACTGCAACAGCCTTCATAATCGTCGCTGTCAGCTTCCACTTAAGTAAAAGTATCAATACGGCAATGTAGAAATACTCTGTTACAAGTAGAAGTGTTCAAAATGTTACTTGAGTAAAAGTACAAAAAGTATTGGCTTCGAGATAATTTATACTGAAAGTACCAAAAGTAAAATGACTACAATGTTTGAAAATAGCAGATCTACAAGCTGTAATATAATCATTTATATCTGCAAAGTCACTAGTAACTAAAATGTTCAAATAATTGTAGTGGAGTAAAAGTACAATATTTGCCTCTGAGATGTAGTGGAGTAGAAGGAAAAGTATTAAACATTGGAAATACCCCAGTAAAGTCAAAGTACCTCAAAACTTGAGTATATGTACTCAGTTACTTCCCACTACTGAAAAGAAGACAAAAAGTTTAACTTTCGTAGATAGACGAGGTATTCTGCCCGACAACGACAATTATGCACGCACGCGATTGGACGTCCGAAACCGCGGGAGTCAAAACGACAGCACGGCTGATTAAATTCAAATGACACAACTTGGTGATTTCTCATTTACCGTGGCTGGTTTATACAGTAAACACACCTGTCGATCGCGGACGGCGGGGCTTTGTTAATTGGCTCCTGGGGATTGGTATCAAATGTCTCTTCCAGAACTTATGAGACGGAGAAATCAACAAGCGGCCCGCAGGAATTAGTAATTAGAAATAATTCCGTAATTGGAACATCATATTTCTTATTTAAAGTATAATTGGGGGGCAACTGATATTAGATTAACCTATTAAGACCAGGAACGCATCTGTGTCATTTTAAAATGTCTTTGGCTATTCAGAAAATAGCAGATCTACAAGCTCATAGCGCGGCACAGAGTGCCGCGCTATGAGCTTGTAGATCTGCTATTTTTGGGTAAAAAAAATTCGAGAAAATGTGTGCAAATCTTTGAATACATAAACATCTGTAACTCAAACCTTTGGAACACAATATTTTACAAATATTCACTTTAAAAAATACATATTCAAATATGTGCACACATTTTCACTGTTTCTCAAAAATAGCAGATCGACAAGCTCATAGCGCGGCACTCGGTGCCGCGCTATGTACTTGTCGATCTGCTATGTTTGGTCCGCCGAATACATCTTAAAATGACACAGATGCGTTCCCGGTCTCAACGGATTAATAAATCTTTGAATACCGTAGTACCGCAGTTGTACTTTCACGTAATATCGTAGCACGGTGAAGCATTACAGCCGACACGGGCCCTAGTGAAACCTTTTGAAAGAACTCGCTCTCCTTCCTGCTAGTTGTGTGACTATACGGCGTGATATAATAGGCTCTATGCACGGCAGCCATATTGGACAGAAATTGGGCCCCTTCCTTGCTTCCTTCACAGGTTTTACCAATGACACTAATGAAGGCTCTGTTCCATTTAGTGTAGCACATGCAGTGGTTCTCAAACTTTTTAATTTCAAGGACCCCCATAACTCTCAGAGTTACACCCTTTCAAGGAACCATGAGGGTCCCTGGACCACACTTTGAGACCCACTAGTATTTCTAGTGAGCCAACATGCACAATATCAGCACCCTGACTCTGTTTGACCAGAATGGAACAGAGCCTTCATTAATATCATTGGTAACACCTGTGTAGGAAGTCAGAAGAGGCTCAATTTTTCTCCAAAATGGCTGCTGTGCATAGAGCCTATTGAACCCGGTCGATAGATGAAAAGATAATAATTCCATACATTTAAAACAACACGAGCAGCCAGCATTGCACATTATAACTCTATGCGAAAATGGCCGACGATCGGATTAAAATGCTTTTTATCCAACAATACGGAAGATATGGGTACTCATGCTGAAACGTCGGCATGTATAACATCCTGGGCATTTAGGTAAGCACTTCATATTTGAAATCTGAACGTTTGTGTAGACGTTACAGTTGTAAATTGAGCAATTCATCACACCAGGTTGAAGAATGTCCATGACCGTCATCTTTCAGGCCTACCGCTGATAACCATTAGCACATTGGTTCTCAAAGTGGGGTCCGGGGACCCCCAGGGGTACTTGAGGGGGTTCCAGGGGGTCCCCAGCTAAATGATGGACAGGGACCAAATGGACCCTTATGGGTCTGTAACTCTGAGAGTGTACAAATGTAACCAAATGGACCCTAACAGGTCCATTTGGTTCCATTTGTACACTCTCAGAGTTAAATTAACATTGATTTTACAATATGAATGTGGGTCCCAGAGACCTACATGCCATTAAATGGGGGTCCGTAGCCTAATGCATGTCAAACTGGGGGTCCTTTAAATTAAAATGGTTGAAATCACTGCTAGAGAGCCGTAAAAATCTTCTCTTATGGGGGTCCCTGGCTTATCTTTTGAAATGGGGGTCCGCGGTCTAATAAGTGTCTATTTGGGGGTCCTTGGCACGAAAAAGTTTGAGAACCATTGCATTAGCACATGAAGTCAATTCATTGTTTAATTTCAAATAAGTTTAATTTCACTTATACCACTTCATTCTGTTGATGTTTCTATTTTACTGCTACAGCAATTCATCACAAGGCTTTTTCTTTACTATTTAGCATAAATATAGTCCTTGTTATTTCTCCCTGGTTATTTGCCCCCCCCTCCCCCTTTTTTGTACATACTTTTTATTTTATTTTGATCATGTTTTGTTTTGTATATATTTCATTATTTTCTCATGGCCTTTTTTGTACATAATGGTATTTTTTTTTTTTCCTCTGTATTCTTATGTTGATTTTTGAACTGTTTGGTTGCTACTATATATGTCTATGAAATTAATTCAAGGACCCCAATGGAAACAAGCCCGCAAGGACTTTTTTGGCCGGACCTTTTAGACAAAAGCATTATAAATGTAACTGTGTTGTTTTACATTCTTTTGCCTAATAAAAATTTCAATCAATCAATTCAATCAATCAATCCCTAACGCCCTAAAAAGTCCAAACGGGACTATGTGGTTTGCGCATGTGCAAAGGAACGTTCAACATGGTGTGGTGGGTGTGGTGGGGATTGCTCCATTTACAACGCTAACGTCCAGGTCATAAACGATCAGATTTCAAATATGAAGTGCTTAACTAAAGGCCATGGATGTTAAAATGGTGTACGTTCCAGCTTGAGTACCCATATCTTCAGTATTGTTCAATAAAAAGCCTTTTAATCCGATCGACGGCCATTTTCTCCGTCTTTTCGTCAGCTTTCAACTATGCGATCCTATCGGTTGGGAGGTGTATTGCACATTATAACTCTATACGAAAATGGCAGCCAATCGGATTAAAATGCTTTTTATTGAACAACACGGAATATACGGGTATTTTTGAGGGATCGTACATAATTTTAACGTCCGTGGCCATGGGGTAAGCACTTTATAGTTGAAATCTAGACGTTTATGTAGATGTACGGGCCGTAAATGGAAAAAGTGCAAACATCAGGTTGAAGTGTCATGATATGAAATCTATCTATATACATTGGACTGACACAACGTGAGCTAAGAGACGTGGTTTAAATGCAACATAACACACATCACCACCCAAACAAACCTGGAAATATTCTGTGCATTTTCATATTTTGTTGATCATTTTTCGATAAGTGTTTGTTGAGAACGAGAGATTTGTTTAACTTTTCCAACCCCGTGACGTCACGTCAGATTACTTCCGCATTCCGCGTGTTCGTACTCATGTCTCTGTCAGTGTCAATAAAGATCTGACAAAACAAATGTTTTATGATCTATCTAAACGTTCAAATGTTTTAAAAAGGTGCTGACCCTATGGCCACGGATGTTACAATTATGTGCGGGCCCTTAAAAGTACCCGTATCTTCCGTATTGTTTAATAAAAAGCATTTTAATCTGATTGGTGGCCATTTTATCAGATAGTTGTAATGTTGCGTGAGTGCAGTACACCTTTCAACCCATAGGGTCAGGTGAAAACATATGGAGAAAATGGCCAGCAATTGGATTAAAAGGCTTTTTATTGAACATTACAAAAGATAAAGGTACTTTTGAGAACCCATACATGATTTTAACATCTGTGGCCATGAGTTAATAATTTTATATTTAAAGTGTGAAGAGTTATGTTGATGTACAGGCTGTAAATGCAGAAGTGCAAACACCAGGTTAAAGTTTCGCCATGACTGCCATAATGTATTATGGTTTCCAAGTGCTATACTGCCACCGGACATAAACATTAAAACAGATCAAATAATTAAAATCTTTTTTTATTGTTTTTTAACACCCTCCCTCACTAATTGGATGACGCTGAGTCGAATCGTGGGTTACATCAATAGTCTACAATTTTTCAATTAGAAGTTATAGATTTTTGAAATATAAAGTTAAGCTTTTCTCACATTTTTCAAAAATATTTTTTTTTTAATTAAAAAACACATTTTCAGACTCAGAAAAGGACGTTGAATTGAATGGGATAGGTCTCGATTTTTTTTTACTTTTGGGAAAGTGGTTTAAACAAGCGTTAAATTGTCATAAACGTGAGGCTTTTTTCACAAAAAATAAAATTTTATTTTTTTATTTTTTCGACCCTTCCAACCGCTTACTGAGATGATTTCGAGTCGAATGGTAGGTTACATCAATAGTCTAGAATTCTTTAATAAGAAGTTATCGATTTTTGAAATAGTTCAAGGTTTAGCTTTTCTCACTTTTTTTTTTAATATTTTTTTTTTATATTAAAAAACACCTTTTCAGACTCAAAAATGGACGCTGAATCGAATGAGATAGGTCTCGATTTTTGTAAACTTTGGGAAAGTGGTTTTGTCAAACATTGATTTGTACGTGCGGTATCGAGCACCTAATCTGTGATAAATCAATGGAGATATTTTTTAAAAATCTGAAACTTCTCTCCATCCATGTTGAGAGTAAGCCGGATCTATTGGAACCAATCCTGATTTTTTTCTGACACTGATAAGTTCAAAAGTTCACCGAAAAGACTGCAAAGGTCGACGCGGCCGAAACAATTGCATTTGTTTTAATATCTCAAATACGATAAGGACTTATAGTCCAATGTTTGGATATGTTGTTCAACTTGCCAAGACGCACGCATAGATATCTTGTTTGTCCCTAACCGACATTTTTACCAATTTCTGAATTTGGCTCTCAGTATGGGTGAACGTTCTACGACTCCATGTACCTTATGTCATTGTCAGAAGCAAACGTTAGAAGTGTCGTAGCGGGACAAACAAGACATCCATACGTGCGTCTCGGCGAGCTGTACAACATATCCGAACGACGGATTCTAAAAACGTATCGTTAAGGAGATATGTCGTGTTATTTTGCGAAATAAGTTGAGATTAGTCCCCAGCCATTTAAGGAGAACGGTAAGGCCGTGTGCGAGAAGAGTTATACGAGCACGTTCGGGGTGGCGCGCTGATGCATATACTGGTGTCCGATTTTGTTTTTACTATTTTTGAACAGTTTTTCGCTATTATCTCAGCCACTAGGGGGCGAAAACACAATCGGACAACGGATTCCATGCATATCTGTTAATCAGCCCAAACGCGCCAATATAAGTTTCCTCACACGAGGACATGTGGTTGCGAAAGCTAGGGTTACGCGCTTTCTCGATTAACTTGGCCACTAGGGGGCGAAAACACGATCGGACAATGGATTATTTATCAGCTCTTCAGCGCGAACGCGCCAATATAAGTTTCCTCTCACACGGACATGTGGTTGCGAAAGCTAGGGTTACGTGCTTTGTTGATTAACTTGGCCACTAGGGGGCGAGAACACGATCGGACAATGGATTATTTATCAGCTCTTCAGCACGAACGCGCCAATATAAGTTTCCTCTCACACGGACATGTGGTTCTGAAAATTAGGGTTACGGTCCTTCTAGAATAACTTGGCCACTAGGGGGCGCCGAATCGGACAATGGATTATTTATCAGCTCTTCAGCTCAAACGCGCCAATATAACTTTCCTCACACATGTTATTATTATTATTGTTATTATTATTACCCTTATTATTATTATTACCCTTATTATTATTATTATTATTATTATTCCAGTGTGTTACTGCTCTATACATTACATTATTATTCCAGTGTGTTACTGCTCTACATTCAATTATTACCCTTATTATTATTATTATTACCCTTATTATTTCAGTGTGTTACTGCTCTATAATTACATTATTATTATTATTATTATGATTATTATTACCCTTATTATTATTATTATTATTATTGGAATACAATACACACGGGGTGCCTTAAATATTATAAAATGAATTACAAAAGCGATATCAGCGTTGCATCATTTCGTTTAACACTGGCATGACTGGGGTTTCATTATCCTACACACAGCCTGCTAAACGATCAATTTGATCTAGAAATCAAGCTCTACGATTGGTTACTGTCTCACCTCTTTGCACCAGACTGACTGACACCTTCTCACCCACCCAGTGGGGGCCCCCATTGTCTTTTAAATAGCCATTGATTGATTGATTGATGTACTTTATTTAGTAAGACATGAGAACAACAGTACATGGAAGTACAAATTCACAATACAAGGTCTACTAAACTGGAAGACTCATAAAAGCACAGAGCTTGTTTCAAATGAGTTCCCCATGCACACAAATCATGATGACACATTCAACTCATTCAACTCCACATTCCACATTCAACTCCACTCTGCTCAGTCAGTTAGCTCACTCACTCACATGTTGTTGCAGGCAGAAACATTATAAAATAATAATTTAGTAGTCATGGTAACTGCAGATTCTGTAAAATGTTTATAAAAAAGCGTATAAAACAGTGCAATCTGTAGCGTCACATTAAACTCTTGAGGGAAACATGGAGCCTATATGCACGCTGAAGCCACTGTGAAAGTTGAAATGGGTTGCCAAATCTTGAGAGAGAAATAAGCAGGCAGGTCTATGAAAATGTTACTGCGTGCGTTTTGCCCTGAGAAAACAGTGAGACATGAAGCAGTAGGCTAGTGTGTATTTCTGTCTGTCTCCTATATGTCATCATGATTTGTGATTTGTGTATGTGGGGATCTCATTTTTACTTCCATGTACTGTTTTTCTGTTTTTTTGTCTTATTTAATACAGTACATTAATCAATCAATATTTGCGTGTCAGTGTGTTTGTCAGTAGATATTGTTATGAGAGCTAAAGTATACAATTCCATTTCCAAGGCCATGAAATAAAATATGTAGCCTATTACAATAATAAGTCCGTGGATATGCTGGGACCGAGAGCAAGCGGCGTGGAGGAGTTGTTGTTGTGCATTGATCACACAGACCCGACGTTTAGCCCTGGTTCAGAGCGTTAGTGAGTTCTCTCTAACGCTCTGGAAGAGCCCTCGCTCTGCGCTTGTACAAGGAATTCCAGTGCCCTGCCAGCGTTCAAGAGTAGTGAAAATAAACTAAACCATTTCGCTACTCACCGAAGCAAAGGCTGTTTTGTGTTGTTGAAAGTTTATTCTCGGAGGTGGGAAGCCTCTCAGCACCCTCTGTAAAATACACTTTATGGGCAGAAAATAAAATATGTCAGCGAGACGGAAATTATTTGTATTTACTCCACAGTGCCCTCTACAGATTTTGGTTAATGGTAAGTCAAATACTCCAGATCTGTAGAGGGCACTGTGGAGTAAATAAAATAAATTTCCGTCTCGCTGACATATTTTATTTTCTGCCCAAAAAGTGTATTTTACAGAGTAGGTGGGGTGCTGAGAGGCTTCCCACCTCCGAGAATAAACTTTCAACAACACAAAACAGCCTTTGCTTCGGTGAGTAGCGAAATGGTTTAGTTTATTTTCACTACACTTGAGCGCTGGCAGGGCAGTGGAATTCCTTGTACAAGCGCAGAGCGAGGGGTCTTCCAGAGCGTTAGAGAGAACTCACTAACGTGAAACATGGAGCCTATATGAACGCTGAAGCCACGGTCTAATTACGTGACTATCTCCATTGTCCAAAACACATGGATATCTCTTGACAAACCTATATTATATTATATAATATTCACATAATTGTCTGAGCGTAAAGCTCTCATTCTATCAGCTGTCCACGCTGACAGAAACGTCTCCTCTCTGTCCCTCTCTGTTCCTCTCCTCTCAGCGTAACAAGTGAACACATCGCTATGTTCCACAAATATGCTCATTCATGCTCTACTCCTGCGCTAAATATCTGATCTACAAACTACTTCCATGTACTGTTTTTCAGTTTTTTTGTCTTATTAAATAAAGTACATTAATCGTTTTTTCATTCGTTATTTTCAGTGCTTGTTTATAAAGTGATGTGATTGGTTTTATTATTGACTGCTTTATATATTTTATTTATATCTGCAAACTAACTAGTAACTAAAGTTACTATAGCCGACCTTGTTTATAAAGTGACTTTACAATGACTGAATTCGAAAAAGAGTATAGTAACTAAAGTTTTCAAATAATTGTAGTGGAGTAAAAGTACAAGATTTGCCTCTGAGGTGTAGTGGAGTAGAACATTATTACCATTATAATGTAATTATATGGGTAATAATAATAATAATAATAATAATAATAGAAAGACGTGAAAAACAAGCCCAAAGTCGCTTATAATAAGCAGACATGGCAACATAGACCCGCAGCGCATCAGTTCTCTGGTGCGCTGCGGGCCGCTCTGTGGGGGGTCTCGAGGTGTAAAGTGCTCTAGGGAGGGGGAGAGAGGGGGAGAGCGATCAATTTAGCCGAAATAAAACGGCTGGGATGGGATACATGGTATGTATTTCATATTTATAATGAGTTAAAAAAAAAAAAAAAAACGGAGATGGTTTGAAACATATATTTAGGAAAAGTCATGAAAGGGGAACTCTCTCAGAGCTTCCTGAGAGAAGTTAAGCCACTTTCAATTCTCAAAATCGGTCCCATTGATTGCTTAGTCACGCGAGTGTTAAAGTACTGAGAATTGGGAAATACTCCAGTAAAGTAAAAATACCTCAAAATTGTACTTAAGTACAGTACTTGAGTAAATGTACTTAGTTACTTTACACCAACGCCCTATAGAACCACAAACAGCAATTATTTGATCTGTTTTAATGTTGTAATGTTTATGTCCGGTGGCAGTATAGCACTTGGAAACCATAATACATTATGGCAGTCATGGCGAAACTTTAACCTGGTGTTTGCACTTCTGCATTTACAGCCTGTACATCAACATAAATCTTCACACTTTAAATATAAAATTATTAACTCATGGCCACAGATGTTAAAATCATGTATGGGTTCTCAAAAGTACCTCTATCTTTTGTAATGTTCAATAAAAAGCCTTTTAATCCAATTGCTGGCCATTTTCTCCATATGTTTTCACCTGACCCTATGGGTTGAAAGGTGTACTGCACTCACGCAACATTACAACTCTCTGATAAAATGGCCACCAATCAGATTAAAATGCTTTTTATTAAACAATACGGAGGATACGGGTACTTTTAAGGGCCCGCACATAATTGTAACATCCGTGGCCATAGGGTCAGCACCTTTTTAAAACATTTGAACGTTTAGATAGATCATAAAACATTTGTTTTGTCAGATCTTTATTGACACTGACAGAGACATGAGTACGAACACGCGGAATGCGGAAGTAATCTGACGTGACGTCACGGGGTTGGAAAAGTTAAACAAATCTCTCGTTCTCAACAAACACTTATCGAAAAATGATCAACAAAATATGAAAATGCACAGAATATTTCCAGGTTTGTTTGGGTGGTGATGTGTGTTATGTTGCATTTAAACCACGTCTCTTAGCTCACGTTGTGTCAGTCCAATGTAGATAGATAGATTTCATATCATGACACTTCAACCTGATGTTTGCACTTTTTTCATTTACGGCCCGTACATCTACATAAACGTCTAGATTTCAACTATAAAGTGCTTACCCCATGGCCACGGACGTTAAAATTATGTACGATCCCTCAAAAATACCCGTATATTCCGTGTTGTTCAATAAAAAGTATTTTAATCCAATTGGCTGCCATTTTTGTATAGAGTTATAATGTGCAATACACCTCCCAACCGATAGGATCGCATAGTTGAAAGCTGACGAAAAGACGGAGAAAATGGCCGTCGATCGGATTAAAAGGCTTTTTATTGAACAATACTGAAGATATGGGTACTCAAGCTGGAACGCACACCATTTTAACATCCATGGCCTTTAGTTAAGCACTTCTAATTTGAAATCTGATCGTTTATGACCTGGACGTTAGCGTTGTAAATGGAGCAATCCCCACCACACCCACCACACCATGTTGAACGTTCCTTTGCACATGCGCAAACCACATAGTCCCGTTTGGACTTTTTAGGGCGTTAGGGAGAAATAACCAGGACTATATTTATGCTAAATAGTAAAGAAAAAGCCTTGTGATGAATTGCTGTAGCAGTAAAATAGAAACATCAACAGAATGAAGTGGTATTGTGAAATTAAACTTATTTGAAATTAAACAATGAATTGACTTCATGTGCTAATGCAATGGTTCTCAAACTTTTTCGTGCCAAGGACCCCCAAATAGACACTTATTAGACCGCGGACCCCCATTTCAAAAGATAAGCCAGGGACCCCCATAAGAGAAGATTTTTACGGCTCTCTAGCAGTGATTTCAACCATTTTAATTTCAAGGACCCCCAGTTTGACATGCATTAGGCTACGGACCCCCATTTAATGGCATGTAGGTCTCTGGGACCCACATTCATATTGTAAAATCAATGTTAATTTAACTCTGAGAGTGTACAAATGGAACCAAATGGACCTGTTAGGGTCCATTTGGTTACATTTGTAAACTCTCAGAGTTACAGACCCATAAGGGTCCATTTGGTCCCTGTCCATCATTTAGCTGGGGACCCCCTGGAACCCCCTCAAGTACCCCTGGGGGTCCCCGGACCCCACTTTGAGAACCAATGTGCTAATGGTTATCAGCGGTAGGCCTGAAAGATGACGGTCATGGACATTCTTCAACCTGGTGTGATGAATTGCTCAATTTACAACTGTAACGTCTACACAAACGTTCAGATTTCAAATATGAAGTGCTTACCTAAATGCCCAGGATGTTATACATGCCGACGTTTCAGCATGAGTACCCATATCTTCCGTATTGTTGGATAAAAAGCATTTTAATCCGATCGTCGGCCATTTTCGCATAGAGTTATAATGTGCAATACACCTCCCGACCGATAGGATCGCATAGTTGAAAGCTGATGAAAAGACGGAGAAAATGGCCGTCGATCGGATTAAAAGGCTTTTTATTGAACAATACGGAAGATATGGGTACTCAAGCTGGAACGTACACAATTATAACATCCGTGGCCTTTAGTTAAGCACTTCATATTTGAAATCTGATCGTTTATGACCTGGACGTTAGCGTTGTAAATGGAGCAATCCACCACACACACCACACTATGTTGAACGTTCATTTGCGCATGCGCAAACGACATAGTCCCGTTTGGACTTTTTAGGGCGTTAGGGAGAAATAACCAGGACTGCAAAATCGGACTTTTAGGGGAACCAGGACCTTCATAATCGGACGTTTAGGGGCTACTGACGGTTCTTCATTAAGTGACTAGTTGGGAGTGAGAATGTGTTGGGATAATGTGTGTTTTTTTTTGGGGGGGAAGGGAACATTAGTGATGAGAGAGTGCCGACCGATTCACAGGCCCACAAGATGAGTCCCCATGTCCATCTAAACACACTGTTGACTTTAGGTCTAATAGGAGAGCGGGCAGCACGCACCACACACACACACACACACACACAAACACACACACACACCACACACACACATGCACGCATGCACACACACACACACACACACACACACACACACACACACACACACACACACACACACACACACACACACAAACACACACACACACAAACAAACACATTTGCGTGCGCACAAAGCTTAAAGCTGTGCCACAAAGTCACTTCCACACTCTGTCGGCATTCGTCTATACAGATGCGGCAAGCCTTGCTGCAGTGAGCGTACGCACGCACGCACACAGGCACACACACACACACACACACACACACACACACACACACACACACACACACACACACACACACACACACACACACACACACACACACACACACACACACACAAACAAGAGTGATGCTGCACTGAGGGTCATGAATTAGAGAGTCAAGTCAAGTAAAGAAAAAATAATAAAGAAAACAACAGAGAGAGAGAGATAGAGAGAGCGAGAGAGTGAGAGAGAGAGAGAGCGAGAGAGAGAGAGAGAGAGAGGGGGATGCCATTTTGAAAAAGTGTTCCATCAATGGAAATCATATTAACATGATAAAAGACAGAAAAGGAGGCGAGGGGGGCATTGATTCCTATACCACCTCAAAACATGTTAATGAATCGCACAGCAAGACAAATGTGTCTGTGTGTGTACGTGTGTGTGTGTGTGTGTGTGTGTGTGTGTGTGTGTGTGTGTGTGTGTGTGTGTGTGTGTGTGTGTGTGTGTGTGTGTGTGTGTGTGTGTGTGTGTGGGGGGGGGGGTAATAACTGACAGGGCGCCACTGGATCTGGACTGCAGTTGCAGAGGATAGCGTACACGAGCGAAACGTTCAAACTGATTCGTCCTTTTTGGCGAACGGGAACAAACTCGGTCACTCCCTCAAAAGTTTTAGTTCCTCGAGTCGTTCAGTTCATGTCCGCGTGGAAAGGTCCATTGAGTCAGTTGCAAAATGGAACATTTTGGTAGCACTTTACAATAATGACCCGTTATAAAGCATTTATAAACGTTTATAAGTAGTTTGTAGACTATTAACAAATCATTAACGACCTGTTTATTGACATTCGTAAATGATTACTAAAACCTTTATAACTACGGTTACAAATCATCTATAAAGGTATTAGTAACTATTCATGAATAAGCCATGTATAATACATCTGTAAATGATTATTAAATCATTTGTAACTGATGTTACATAATATATACAAGCTATTGGTAGCTTGTTCATGTTTAACATATGCTTTGTTAAACATTCCTAAAGTATCTATAAATCCTTAGTACATGTTATTATGTGCCCTATAGTAAAGTGAAGACAGTTCATCATTTACAACTGTCTGTTAATGTGTTTGTTCATGTTTAACATGCTTTGTAAAACATTCCTAAAATATCTATAAATCCTTTGTACATGTTATTATGTGCCCTACAGTAAAGTGAAGACAGTTCATCATTTATGACTGTCTGTTAATGTGGACTTTCTCCTTACCTGTTGCAAACTACCTGGCTTTCATAAATGCAGACACCAAACAATTACTAGAATTATCATTCATGTTAAGCAAATGATGCGTAAGACATTCATAAAGAGTATGTAAACCATTCGTGGTGTTAGGGACCAAAAAAGTCACTACAAAGTACTACCAATCAACTCTAAATTGCCTGAAACGTACTCCTAACAGGTTTTTGGGGGGACGATTTTGGCCTCCACACTTAGTGATTATTTCGGATTTAACTTTCGTTTCGGTGGTGACCAACTTTCGTTTCGGTAGTTTGATTACAAAATGTAAGTTGTGTAAAAAATAATCTGACTATACTAAGTTGTTATTTGTTTGTTTAAGTCAGGCTATACTCTACTCAGAGTCATAAGTTTACAAAATGTACTAAAGTATAGTGAACGTCTGTGCGGTTTGTCTTCATCACTGAAAATAACGTACATGTAAACTGATGTCATGTGCAGTTGGGGTGAAGAAACACAACCATTTCACTCCTAATAATACCTATTTGATTTGACATCCTGACTTGCTGCTGTAGCTGAGACTTGAACCTGTTACCTGCGGCTCACTAGTCAGTGACTCTATCCATTCACCTACAGCTGTTTCCTTGGAATCTGTGGTTCTGAAACGTTTTGTTGTCAACCCCCCAAATTGACATGTATTTGGGCAGTGGACCCCAATGTGAAAAGATGTAGTGTCAGGGCCCCCCATGAAAAAGATTTATATTTATGCTGTAACACATTTTTTTAAAGTTATTTGTCTTGTTTGTTGTTCAAGTCAAAGCACCAGGAAGAATGTACTTGTCAGCCATCTGTTAGCTCAATGGGTTGAGACGCAGTATTCATGATCCAGAGGCCATGAGTTCAAATCCCATTGATGTCTTTCCTATGATTCTTTCCTTTGCAGACTGGCTTCCAGAAGATCAAGTGAAAACTACCAGGAAGGCTATATTTGTCATCCAACTGTTAGCTCAATGGGTTGAGACGCAGTATACATGATCCAGAGGCCATGAGTTCAAATCCCATTGATGTCTTTCCTATGATTCTTTCCTTTGCGGACTGGCTTCCAAAGGATCAACTGAAAACTACCAGGAAGGCTGTACTTGTCAGCCATCTGTTAGCTCAATGGGTTGAGACGCAGTATTCATGATCCAGAGGCCATGAGTTCAAATCCCATTGATGTCTTTCCTATGATTCTTTCCTTTGCAGACTGGCTTCCAGAAGATCAACTGAAAACTACCAGGAAGGCTGTACTTGTCAGCCATCTGTTAGCTCAATGGGTTGAGACGCAGTATTCATGATCCAGAGGTCATGAGTTCAAATCCCATTGATGTCTTTCCTATGATTCTTTCCTTTGCAGACTGGCTTCCAGAAGATCAACTGAAAACTACCAGGAAGGCTGTACTTGTCAGCCATCTGTTAGCTCAATGGGTTGAGACGCAGTATACATGATCCAGAGGCCATGAGTTCAAATCCCACTGGTGTCTTTACTGTGATGCTTTCCTTTGCAGACTAACTTCTAGAAAAACAAGTTAAAACCACCAGGAAACCTGTAACTCTCAGCCAACAGCTTAGCTCAACTGGTAGAGCGTCTGTCCAATAACATGACTTGACCTGACTTGAGTGGGTTCGATTCCCACTCCGAGTCATGTGTCCCCGGTAACTTGGGGCAACGGATAAATTGACTGATATTCTTAGTGATGCTTCCCTTTGCAGAATTACTTCTAGAAAAACAAGTTAAAACCACCAGGAAACCTGTAACTCTCAGCCAACAGCATAGCTCAACTGGTAGAGCGTCTGTCCAATAACATGAGTTGACTTGACTTGAGTGGGTTCGATTCCCACTCGAGGCAAGTGTCCCCGGTAACTTGGGGCAACGGATAAATTGACTGATATTCTTCGTGATGCTTCCCTTTGCAGAATTACTTCTAGAAAAACAAGTTAAAACCACCAGGAAACCTGTAACTCTCAGCCAACAGCATAGCTCAACTGGTAGAGCGTCTGTCCAATAACATGAGTTGACTTGACTTGAGTGGGTTCGATTCCCACTCGAGGCAAGTGTCCCCGGTAACTTGGGGCAACGGATAAATTGACTGATATCCGTAGAATAACTTGTAGGAGTGTGCTGGTCCAAATCCAGTTCAACCCAGGACCGCTCGATTCCCACTAACGTCAAGTCCCCGGTAAATTGGAGCAGCGGATAAATTGACTGATATCCGTAGAATAACTTGTAGGAGTGTCCTGGTTCAAATCCAGTCACCACCTTAGTAACTGAAACCGAATCTGGCCAATTCGGTCTCAGTTACTGAGATAGATAGAGGGTGTGTAGAGTAGGCGGAGTAGAGTAGTGAGTAGAGTAAAGAGGGAATATAGTCGGGAGGAGTAGGAGTAGGTGCCAGAAGGGCCCAGAGTAGGGGGAGGAGTAGGAATAGGGGGGGGGGAGTAGGGCCCAGAGTAGGGGTAGGAGTAGGGCCCAGAGTAGGGGGAGAAGTAGGCATAGGGGGAGGAGTAGGGCCCAGAGTAGGGGGAGGAGTAGGGCCCAGAGTAGGGGGAGGAGTAGAGCCCAGAGTAGGGGGAGGAGTAGGAGTAGGGCCCAGAGTAGGGGGAGGAGTAGGAGTAGGGCCCAGAGTAGGAGTAGGGCCCAGAGTAGGGGGAGAAGTAGGAGTAGGGCCCAGAGTAGGGGGAGGAGTAGGAGTAGGGCCGGAGGAGTAGGGCTCAGAGTAGGGGGAATGAGTGGTGGCGGTGAAGAGGACTGAGTTGAAGATTATAGTTAGGGCCAACATTCCTATTTCACGCTAGTTGTCCTCTTATTGCAAATCTCTAATAAAATTTCACCTCCATACAGAAAACAAAACCATAAGCCTCTCCTGGCCCTCTACTCCTCCCCCGGGCCCCTCTTCCCCCTACTCTGGGTCCTACTCCTCCCCCTACTCTGGGCCCTACTCCTACTCTGGGCCCTACTCCTCCCCCTACTCTGGGCCCTATTCCTACTTCTCCCCCTACTCTGGGCCCTATTCCTACTTCTCCCCCTACTCTGGGCCCTGTTCCTACTTCTCCCCCTACTCTGGGCCGTACTCCACCCCCTACTCTGGGCCCTATTTTCCTGGTGGTTTTAACTTGTTTTTCTAGAAGTTAGTCTGCAAAGGGAAGCATCACTAAGGATATCAGTCAATTTATCCGTTGCCCCAAGTTACCGGGGACATTTGACTCGAGTGGGAATCGAACCCACTCAAGTCAAGTCAAGTTATGTTATTGGACAGACGCTCTACCAGTTGAGCTATGCTGTTGGCTGAGAGTTACAGGTTTTCTGGTGGTTTTAACTTGTTTTTCTAGAAGTTAGTCTGCAAAGGGAAGCATCACTAAGGATATCAGTCAATTTATCCGTTGCCCCAAGTTACCGGGGACACATGACTCGGAGTGGGAATCGAACCCACTCAAGTCAGGTCAAGTCATGTTATTGGAAAAACGCTCTACACGTTGAGCTAAGCTGTTGGCTGAGAGTTACAGGTTTCCTGGTGGTTTTAACTTGTTTTTCTAGAAGTTAGTCTGCAAAGGAAAGCATCACAGTAAAGACACCAGTGGGATTTGAACTCATGGCCTCTGGATCATGTATACTGCGTCTGAACCCATTGAGCTAACAGATGGCTGACAAGTACAGCCTTCCTGGTAGTTTTCAGTTGATCTTCTGGAAGCCAGTCTGCAAAGGAAAGAATCATAGGAAAGACATCAATGGGATTTGAACTCAAGGCCTCTGGATCATGAATACTGCGTCTCAACCCATTGAGCTAACAGATGGCTGACAAGTACAGCCTTCCTGGTAGTTTTCAGTTGATCTTCTGGAAGCCAGTCTGCAAAGGAAAGAATCATAGGAAAGACATCAATGGGATTTGAACTCATGGCCTCTGGATCATGAATACTGCGTCTCAACCCATTGAGCTAACAGATGGCTGACAAGTACAGCCTTCCTGGTGCTTTGACTTGAACAACAAACAAGACAAATAACTTTAAAAAAATGTGTTACAGCATAAATATAAATCTTTTTCATGGGGGGCCCTGACACTACATATTTTCACATTGGGGTCCACTGCCCAAATACATGTCAATTTGGGGGGTTGACAACAAAACGTTTCAGAACCACAGATTCCAAGGAAACAGCTGTAGGTGAATGGATAGAGTCACTGACTAGTGAGCCGCAGGTAACAGGTTCAAGCCTCAGCTACAGCAGCAAGTCAGGATGTCAAATCAAATAGGTATTATTAGGAGTGAAATGGTTGTGTTTCTTCACCCCAACTGCACATGACATCAGTTTACATGTACGTTATTTTCAGTGATGAAGACAAACCGCACAGACGTTCACTGTACTTTAGTACATTTTGTAAACTTATGACTCTGAGTAGAGTATAGCCTGACTTAAACAAACAAATAACAACTTAGTATAGTCAGATTATTTTTTACACAACTTACATTTTGTAATCAAACTACCGAAACGAAAGTTGGTCACCACCGAAACGAAAGTTAAATCCGAAATAATCACTAAGTGTGGAGGCCAAAATCGTCCCCCCAAAAACCTGTTAGGAGTACGTTTCAGGCAATTTAGAGTTGATTGGTAGTACTTTGTAGTGACGTTTTTGGTCCCTAACACCACAAATGGTTTACATACTGTTTACGAATGTCTTACGCATCATTTGCTTAACATGAATGATAATTCTAGTAATTGTTTGGTGTCTGCATTCATGAAAGCCAGGTAGTTTGCAACAGGTAAGGAGAAAGTCCACATTAACAGACATTCATAAATGATGAACTGTCTTCACTTTACTGTAGGGCACATAATAACATGTACAAAGGATTTATAGATATTTTAGGAATGTTTTACAAAGCATGTTAAACATGAACAAACACATTAACAGACAGTTGTAAATGATGAACTGTCTTCACTTTACTATAGGGCACATAATAACATGTACTAAGGATTTATAGATACTTTAGGAATGTTTAACAAAGCATATGTTAAACATGAACAAACTACCAATAGCTTGTATATATTATGTAACATCAGTTACAAATGATTTAATAATCATTTACAGATGTATTATACATGGCTTATTCATGAATAGTTACTAATACCTTTATAGATTTGTAACCGTAGTTATAAAGGTTTTAGTAATCATTTACGAATGTCAATAAACATGTTGTTAATGATTTGTTAATAGTCTACAAACTGCTTATAAACGTTTATAAATTCTTTAGAATGGGTCGTTACAAATGATTTAATAATCTTTTACAGATGTATATAAATGGCTTATTCATGAATAGTTCACTACTTACTAATACTTTACAAATGATTTGTAACCGTAGTTATAAAGGTTTTAGTAATCATTTACGAATGTCAACAAACAGGTTGTTAATGATTTGTTAATAGTCTACAAACTACTTATAAACGTTTATAAATGCTTTATAACGGGTCATTATTGTAAAGTGCTACCAACATGTTGACTATGGCTGAAGAGAGATATGCTCCTCTTTCGTCACTGGGCTGAACTACGTAACCGGAAGCAATGAACGCTTGAATGAAGTGAACAGGAACCAAATGACTGGAGTCCCTGAGAAGAACGTTATTTCCAATCACTAGTAAAGGCCCTGACCCACTGCAAGAGTCAGACGCCCACGGTATCAAGCACAATGTATGTATGTATTCGGTCGTGGACCACCAAACAAGATTTGTGTTGTTAAGTGTTTCAAAAATATTTCCTTTTCCCCCCCATATTTTTTAAAGATTGCTTTGTCTACTATCTCACGTGTCGCAATGCGTAGTGAGCTATATATCGTATATACCCTATATACAATGTATATAGGGTTAAGATGGTTAAAATTATGTGTCAATGACTCTTTCAGTGTTGTTATGACCCTAAGTGTTGTTTTTTTACTTAAGAGAAAAGCAAGAGAGAGAGAGAGAGAGAGAGAGAGAGAGAGAGAGAGAGAGAGAGAGAGAGAGAGAGAGAGAGAGAGAGAAGGATTTGTTCACCATGACTATAGACACATATAGCTTAGAGGGAAGCAACCCCAAGGCCACACACACACACACACACACACACACACACACACACACACACACACACACACACACACACACACACACACACACACACACACACACACACACACACACACACACACACACACACACACACACACACACACACACCATCCAGTACATTGACATGAAAGCAACAAGGCAGGCCAAATAGATGAATTACTTATCAAAGACTCTCTCCCTTACACACACACACACACACACACACACACACACACACACACACACACACACACACACACACACACACACACACACACACACACACACACACACACACACACACACAGGACTGCAGACACACACGCATACACACGACACGAGACCTCAGAAACACACACAGTCCCAGCATTATCAATTCACCTTCAATTAGCTGTCCTTGGCTCCACTCAACCCTTCACTGTCCATATACACACACACACACACACACACACACACACACACACGCACACACGCACACACGCGCGCACGCACGCACGCACGCACGCACGCACGCACGCACGTACGCACACACACACAGTACTCAGGAATCAGGTGGAGTCTTTGGAGGAATTCAATTAAAACTGTGTCGACACGCAAACATGCTTCCCGTCGCAGGATGAAAGGGGGGAAAAAGGATTATTTTCAATGCCATAGGAGAAGAGAAAATTAGCGAGATAGATGGAGAGGGAGAGAGAGAGAGAGAGAGAGAGAGAGAGAGAGAGAGAGAGAGAGAGAGAGAGAGAGAGAGAGAGAGAAAGAGAGAGAGAGAGAGAGAGAGAGAGAGAGAGAGAGAGAGACTCCCCCTTCCTGCGGAGTGTGATGGCACAGCACCTTTGTTAAATATGAAGTAATTAAGTGGAAAAATGAAAGCATTTCATCTTCATTAGGATCAGACAATAGGACTATGGAACATAATTGAGAGTAGTTCCACTTTAATAGAATGAACAGAAGTCATTTGGTATTGAAATGTGCGGCGGGGGTGATTTAGCCCCCAAAAAAGAAAAAAAATATTATTAGATTTAATAGAATACCTAACGCATGATCAATGCCCCCGGGGGTTTGCAAGGTGCCGGGTGTTTCTATCCAAAATGATCGGGGGAAGAGGGGGGGAGTAGGGGGGGAGGGGCGACGGAATAATGGCCAAGAACATTCACGTCGCCGCGGCATTGATTACAACCAGCAGCTCATTTTTCATCAGGCGTCGTCCCCCGCGCGCCATTTGTTAAGCCTTTTCTACATGTGACACGAAGCATGATTTATACTTAGCTTAGCCCGCGCGCGGCCGTCGTCGCTCGGCGCAAAACAGCCGACGTACAAGCTCACAACGCGGCGCGGCCGCGCAGCGTTGTGAGCTTGTGCGTCGGCTGTTTTCGGGCGAGCGCGTGACACCGGGCCCACGCGGCTAAGCTAAGTGGGGAAAACGAGGTATTTAGCACCGCGCCTGACACATTAAGGCGTTCCGTCCGCGAAGGCGAGGCGCGCTTGGTGTCAACGTCGGTCGGGGAGCGCCAAATCAGGATGTAAAAGCCGAGTGCCTCGGGGGACTCGAGGGTCGATGATGACGGATGGCGGCGGCGGCGCGGCTCCCTTTCCGCCAGAGCTATACGGTATAGCATTTATGCTAACACCACGTATGGAAACTTTAAAGGAGTTTAACTTAACACGACAGCTTGCCAATGTGACCCCTGGAGAGTGGGTGGGGGGGGGGGGGGGGGGGGGGGGGGGGCAGCACAAACAAAACAAACGCCGGCCATTTAAAATAAAAAAACATGAGCGCCATGGCATAGCGGGAGGACGACCGTCTATGAAAAAAACGAAAGGAAGGGGACAAAACCCCAACCAAACAACAACAACAACAACAACGAAAAGAGCATGTTCTTTATCACTTCAAAGCCGTCCCTGCGGGCGTCTTGGGGAAGCCGTGACTCGCAAGGCAACCCCCCCCCCCCCACAAATACACACACACATCCCCCTCCAACCCCCCCCTCGTCTCACTCGTCTCACTCTCTCTCTCTCTCTCTCTCTCTCTCTTTTTTCTGCCGCATTTTGTCCAATCTTAGAAAGCCCAGAGTCAGGAAACACAAGGTCTTTTCAAAGTTAGTCAACAGGCCTTTGAAGCCTGGCCAACGGAGTCAGCAAGCCCAGCCCCAGCGACAAGGAAGGTGCCGGGGCCATTATCATTCAATAGACAGGCGCGGGGGATTTTGCATATTTAACAGGAAATTTTCACTTTGCTTTTTTTTTTTTTTTTTTTTTTTTGACACGGGGCATTATGCATCCTCTGTACATAAAATCCATCAGCCACCTTGCCAATTTTGTTTGTGCTTTTTTCCTTTTTTTCTTGTTTTCTTTTTTTTCTCTCCAATCCTCTCGTTTCAGGGGGTGGGGATGCATTTGTCCCTCGCAGACGCATCCTACATTCAAACCATGGAGCGAGAATAACATTATTTGTCTGTTTGGACAGTCAAATTGGAACCTTTTTTTTTTTATTGCTCATTTGCGTATTTGTTTTGTTTTTGTTTGACTGTTTATATAACCTCATAGGTTGGGGGAAAGCTTTTAAATTGTGACATTTGTTATCTCTGCTTGTTTTGTTTTTTTGTTCGTTTTTTGGAGCAAGGTTTAAAACAACATCAAAACTAAACAAAACGGAAAAAAACGTTCAGGTTTAAAAAACGAATCAAAACAAGACAACCAGGGGTATGTGTTTAGAATTCTACGTCCAGAACGGAGCCAGAAAGTCAGTCTGCGGAACCATATTCTTTTCATATCCCTCCAATGTACCGTAGTTACAATAAAGCCAGATGTATATATAGGCCTACTGTAGTTGTGCGGCAGGACGTCGCGCATCGGAAATAGCCGTTATAGAAACTCTCAGCACGTCGTGTCAATAGGCTCTATTCACAGCAGCCATATTATGAAGACATTCACAGGTGTTACCAATGATACTAATGAAGGCTCTGTTCCATTCTGGTCAAACAGAGTCAGGGTGCTGATATTGTGCATGTTGGCTCACTGGAAACACTCTGCTACACCAGTGGGTCTACAGTTGGGGTCCAGGGACCCTCATGGGCTTCCAAATGGCCCCTTACAGGTGTGTAACTCTGAGAGTGTAAAAATGGAACCAAATGGACCCGTAAGGGTCCATTTGGTTCCATTTGTACACTCTCAGAGTTATGGGGGTCGTGGAAACCACTGTGCTGCACGAAATGGAACAGAGCCTTCATTAGTATCATTGGTAACACCTGTGAAGGAAGTGATAATATGGCTGCTGTGCATAGAGTCTATTTCCGATGTGTGTCACCGGCACACAACTAAGTAGCAGGGGGGAGGGAGGGAGGGAGAGAGACAGAGAGAGAGAGAGAGAGAGAGAGAGAGAGAGAGAGAGAGAGGCCAAAACAATCGCTTGCGGTGTCACCTCATAATGCCCCCCCCCCCCAAAAAAAAAGGACATCCCACAGACCTTCATTCTTCACGAGGGTAATTAATTTGCCTCGGCGGGGCCGGGGGCCCCTGTGCGTCTTGCCATCTCGTTCTTGTCCCCAACACCAACGTACTCCTCCCCGCCAAAGATTTCCAATTGTTTGCAGACAATGGTTCCAGAAGGCAAGTAAAAGGCCATTGATCTGAAGGAGTGGGGGGGGGTGGGGGGGCTATTTGCAAAATACACCCCCCCCACATCTCCGCGCGAGGGGGGCGAAATGCATCTTACTGTGTTGCGTGTTAAAGCTATTCCACATTTTAATGGCCCGCGATATTGATGGTGGATGCCAAAAGTGTACGGTATTGACGCACTCAAAACACCAGTCCACAATGAGGTCTGGAGGGGATAGGACCGAGCTCAGCACAATAAATAAGTAACGGGGGGCATCGCAGTCAGGGTTGCCAGATCTGCCTATTATAATTTCCCCGCAATAATGTATTTGAAAATAGCCGATCTACAAGCTAACAACGCGTCGCGGTGTGAGCTTGTAGATCTGCTATTTTCAAATAGCTGATGTATATGTTAAAGTGCTCGTGTGGCCCATAGTCGCTTCTTTTGGGCTGGTTTTCCTAGACCTTGGTTGCTTGTTTCTCTCACTGAATCTGGCAACACGTGGCAATTGCATAACATTTGCTCGTGTAAAAAAGGAAAAAAAGTTGTGATTGACTTTTATGATCAATGTCAGGTCCAAAAGCAGGCGGCGGCACTATTCCCCCAATAAGCCCGTAAAAAAAAAAAAAATCCATACTTCTCGGGACTGGACTACGTAGTAATTACAATCGCCGATTAGCAACATGTGCATTATTGAATGTAATTAGTTGTTGATTAAAATTGGAACATTACTTTTGCAACGGCTCCGACGAGAGTGATAATGGCGGAGGCCAAAGATTGGACTTTTGTCCATATTAATTATTTAAAGAAAACAGAAGGGCTTCATAACGAAAAAGCATTCATTCTCATTTTTTAGACCACCCCCCCCCCCTCCCCAGCGCCCGCGTTTCCAATAAATCCTACGCTCCGAGAAGAAATGAATGATCTTTCGACAAAACAGAGACGGGACGAGACAAGACAAATGTCCGTGCTTAGATCAAATGTTCCACAGATACGAAGCAATCCAACCGCACCAATAAAGCAATCAATGCTAACCTAATCTCCCCCCCC